>NC_139642.1:15574047-15649047 GCF_964638095.1 Poromitra crassiceps | reverse complement strand
TGACTGTGTGCAGACAAACCAGGAAGAACCATGCAAATCTGAAACCTATAGACAATTGGCACAAACCTAAAAATACATTGCATTATCCGTTCATCTACACACACATACAATGTACAAACACAAACGCACACCTACACTCAAATGCACCAAGAAAACACACACACACACACACACACACACACACACACACACAATGGCGGATTTGTTCTAACTTACAGCAACAAGGGTCGCAGCAGGTGGTCGAGTATTATTTCCCCATAGCAGGTGGGACGCAGACGTGTCTGCTTTTAACAAGGTGGATGACGGCTCCTGTCAACTCCACTCAAATCATCTACTGCATACTGTATGTACACACACACACACACACACACACACACACACACAATCTAGGGAGTGTATACTAGCGACTAGGAGTGGATGTATTTCCCTCTGTGGGGGCTCTTGGTAAACGAGATGTTGTGTTTTAGCTGTCAGATGGAGCAGCTCTCTACAGAGTGTACCTGCATCTGCTCAGTGTAGCAGACGTGCAGATCGAGGAGCCCACTCACACAGTCTTTCGCTATATGTTGTATTATGTAAACCAGTGCTTATTAAAGCTGCCATTTTTCCAGCACGTCAGGTGAGACGTTCAAGACCTCCTGCAGCAAACCCCACTGCGATGCAACGCGTTGCAGAAAATATATTGGCAATGTTAGCGGATTTCATTTCCCCACTTGAATTGGAAGTTTCTATGGTTATTTATTACGTGCTGGCTGCGTTTCAGATACCACAGGCGCGGCTTGGAACCTTCCAAAATCCCACGGTGTAATTTCACGAATGCATGGGAGTCCCAGTGCTTGTGGAAAGGGAGCGTTCAGAAGCGGCAGGTTTTGAGTCTGACAGCGGCGACATGTTTGGTCATGGATTCAGCAACAGTGCTGCAGCTCCTGGTAAACAAGCCGCTGCACTGAGCTGTCATGTTGTGAGAGTGGAGTGTGACTGAGTTTATTTAACGCTAACATATACTGCAAGCCCATCGCTTCACTATACAAATCTGTATTCAGATTCACTTTTATTGCCACAATAAGTAATCAGATTACAAACAAGTCATTTGACTTAGTGTAAGAATGCAGCGTAGCTAGTCAATTGTTAGAAGACAAAAACAATACAAATACAATCACAACGGAAGGTAAGAAAATGTGCGTTTTAACTAGTTTCAAAACTTTAAAGGCCCATTCTGTCGGTTCTGGCGAGAAATAAATGTGCACAAAGTGTTTTTTATTGGCAATGAGTAAATGCGCCTTGACGTAACTTAAAAATCGCAACCAGGGGCGTTTCTCTCCGACCAGCCGTTCAGAAGATACATGGAAATACCGCATTTTCGAAGGGGTGAGCATTTCCCGCCACAGCTAGAGGATGTGACGTCTGCACGTTCACGAGCCTGCCTCTTGTCCTCATGGCTCCGGCGTAAATACCAATACCAACGAAGAAGATGGCTAACAGGAAATGGCTACGCAGATTAGGATGGCATAAAATCTCATCTGCGCATCTCTAGCGTGCGACATGCTTGCATGAGTCCAGCAGCTGCCTCGCCACATGTGGCCATGCAGCCCAACACAGTGAGGCAGCTGCCTCGCCACATGTGGCCATGCAGCCCAACACAGTGAGGCAGGCTGACAGCATAGACCAGTGTTGGTGGTTGCTTCGTAACGTTAGCTGATGAAAGTCACTCGCAAAAGGCAACCTGGACAATTTATCAGCCATGATCAGCGCCAGGACATACTCTTCTGGACCATTTAGTGGACGTTATTGTGGCATGTTTGGTCCTGTTTTGGCTTGCGTTGGCTGTGGGGAAGTTTATCCAAATGATCCGAGGCCTGTCTGGTTTTTAGAGGATCCGTGGTTCGTTTGTTGGAGAATGTTGTACAGAATATCAACATGCATGAGAGCAGAGTGAAAAAAAAAAAGATAAAAAGAAAATAAACTTCACATGGCGCAGCAACGCGGACGTGGCCGTGGGCTCGTTGGATTGACACGCTGTTCCCAGCCTCCTCATTTCAGATTTTGTCAAAACACTGTTTCAAAGCATCTTGATGTTCAAACACGCTGTGGACGGTACGGCTTCTGAAGTTCCACCTTGTTTGTCCTGACGCTGGAATCCTCTTGCCACATCCTTCATCCAGGACTGCAGTTCTCTTCATCCAGGACTGCAGTTCTCTTGGGAGACTTGGAGAAAAATGTGCCAAAAGCTGTGATGTTGGCAAGAAATATCCTGACGGCTGTGAGAGATGAGCAGGTTCGTTGCATAATCAGATTTAGCTGCTGTGCATAGCAGTGGATGAAGTGCGCAGGGGAGGGAACGTTTCTTTCAACCCGGCCTGCAAGCCTGCTGATGCGCCGCTCATCACAGCTGCCCCATCGTACGTCTGTACGATCAGTTTGTTGATCAGTTTGTTTTCCAATTTATGTTCCACACATAAATGTATGACGGGCACGGAAAAAGGAAGTGACGTGCTCCACTGTTTACAGTCCGAGTAGCAATTTGCGCCGCAACTTTGGAGATACTACTAGTCACAACAACGACACCTCCAGTCATTTTCTACTGTTGTTGTGAGACGAGTTGACGTCTTCTATGCAGTGTGTTTTTGCGTTAAGGTTATTAGAAACGGAGACGGAAAAGGAAGTGACGGTGGCAGGAGAGGCGCTCTGTACAGGAAGCTAGGAAAAAAGGTAAGGCTGTCAATAGACCCTTCTCACGGGGGCCATTTTGTGTCGAAAAGGCAGGGTAAACACAGGTGCAAGCAAAACACTAATGAGCGTTTCCAACTCCCATGATTGGAATTTGGAAACCCTCATTAGTGTTTTGCTCGCACCTGTGTTTATTCTGCCTTTTCGACACAAAATGGCCCCCGTGAGAAGGGTCGATTATTTTCAGTTTAGCTCCAGTAGAGCTCCACCTAGTGGCCTGGCTGGCTGTTTGTTATAACAAACAACTAACCATTTTGGCCACTAGGTGGAATGTCTGTTATTTTTGACTTAATGAGAAACACAGAATGTCTATGTATGTCAGTTGTCATAAAATAGCCTACTATCATTTTAATTAGGGATGTCAACGGTTAACCGTTAATCGATTAACCGTCGCTAACGTCGTTGTTCGGTTATTGCTGTCGGTCTATCAGTTAATATTTAACACGTTCACTGCCACTGATGTATTAATACGTCAAAAAAAATCCAGCGGTTCACTGCCATTGACGTATTAATACGTCAAACTGTTTTTTCAGTGGTTTCCACTAGGTGAGGCCCTTGGGCAATAGGTGAATGTGGATCCGACCTCTCCCGCTGCCCCGGAAGTACTCTAACAAAGATTTCTATATAAGGAAGGCGGGCTCCTTTGATCAGCGTGGGTAGTAGGTAAGTTTGAGATACAGAGCGAGACAGAATTACATAGCGATTTATAGATAGAGAATTTCAGCAATTTAGCAATTTAGAGTCAGATTTAGAGCGAGTTGGTTAGCGTAGTTGATTTAGTTTGTTAGTTGTTAGTACAGTAGTAGTGTTTAGTATAGTCTTTATAGTAGACTTTGTTTAGATAGATAGTTAGCGCGTAGTTACAGTTCATTGTAGTTAGCTTAGCCTTAGCGTCAGTTCATTTTAGTATTTAGCGTTTATTCTAGTTCAGTTTGATCGAGTTGGTAGCCGGTAGATTAGCCTTATTTCAGTTCAGTTTGATTTAGTCGTAGCAGTAGTTGTTTTATTTCAGTTTAGTTTAGTTAGTATTTTCAGTTTTAGTTTAGTTGGGAGTGGGTGGTGTTTGTGTTTGTGCCATGCCGGCCAAACGCAAGCGGTCTTCGGCGGCCAAACCCAAGCGATCGGCGGATCAGAGGTCACTGCTGGATTTCTTTTCCGTCCGAAACGAGCTTGTGCCGGAGACCGATTCCGAGGTCTCGGATGAGGAACGGGGTGAGCCCATGCATGTCGCCGCTGCGGCTGCTGGGCTGACTGAGTCGTCCGAGTCGAGCGACCTCACGTCTTCTCCAGACGCGGAGGATTCTGAGGAAGAATGGGCCCCGTCGAGGAGCGAAGCTCCACAGAGCAGCAGTGGTAAGACGATGTTTGAGATGACTTGTGTAACTTGTGTAAATGTAATTACTATGACTGTACAAAAGCCAGCAGTCAGTCAATTCATTTTACTGAACAACAAGAGACACAACAATCAATAAGGCAGTATGTCTTATCACTATACTGCCTTATTGATTGTTGTCTCTTGTTGTTGTTTTTTTGCACTCAATGCCCTGTTATATTTGTACTATGTTGTAAACGGAGTTCACAGCACAAGAATTTCACACGTGATACTTGTACCATGGAGTGACAATAAAAATCTTGAATCTTGAATTTCAGACTCTGAAGATGAGCCTGTAGCCAGCTGTAGCGCTACAGCATCTGGTGCCACATCCTCTGGTGCCAGGAAAATGGGTAAGATCACTCTTCAGAATCAGGTTTATTTTCACATCACAGGTTCCAGCCAGAATTCCAGAAATTCTAGAACTCCAGAATTCAGTACCACACATATGAAAAACACTATTTTATGGTAATTATGTATTTCTATAATTTGCAGATGGAGCTGGAAGTGGGAAACGTCCCCAGCCTGCAGGTCCTCCTGAGTGGAGTGATGTTGACTGGGAGCCAACCCACATCCCATTCACAGCAGAACCGGGTCCTCATACTGGTGGTGCTCCTGCTCAACCAGTGGACTTTTTCCAGCTCTTCCTGGACGATGAGCTGCTCCAGGCCATTGTAGCACAAACTAATCTGTATGCACATCAGTGCATCAGTCAGGTGAGCGAGGCTCTGCCACATTCAAGGCTTGGGAGGTGGAAGGACACTGATGTGGCAGAAATCAAGAGCTTCTTGGGACTATACTTCCTCACTGGGATCGTGAAGAAGCCTGAACTGTCCATGTACTGGACCACAAATGAACTGTATGCTACCCCCCACTTCAACAAAACCATGTCTCGCAACCGCTTTCAACTGCTAACCAGATTCCTCCATTTCTCTAACAATTTTGATGTTGATGGTGCAGACAGGTTGTACAAGGTCCGGCCAGTATTGAATGACCTGTTAGGAAAGTTCAGAGCCATGTTCACACCAGGTCAAGACATCAGTATTGATGAGGGGATGCTCCTGTGGCGTGGGCGGTTGGCCTTCAAGGTGTACAACCCACAGAAACCCATAAAGTATGGGATAAAATCATACATCCTCTGTGACTCCCAGACAGGTTACTGCTACAGCATGAAGCCCTACTGTGGTGAGCGGTCCTCCCTAGGCGAGACGGTGGAGTTCCTCCTCGGGGACTTGGCAGGGCAGGGTTACCATTTATACATGGACAACTACTACAACTCTGTTGGAATGTGTGCACAGCTGCTGGAGTGTCAGACACATGTCTGTGGCACTCTGAGGAAGAACAGGGGCGAGCCACCTGCTACAAAGGTTACCAACCACACCGTGAAGCTGGGGGAAACCGTCATGCGCCACAATGGTGACACCATGGTTCTGGCCTGGCGAGACAAAAGAATCGTCAAAATGGTTTCCACTCTGCACGACGACACGATGGAGACAGTGCAGGTCAGGCAGAAAGGCAGCAGAGAGAGGGTCCCACACGCAAAACCCAAGTGCGTTGTGGACTACAACAAGTACATGAATGGGGTAGACAGATTGGACCAGAACATTGCCTACTATCCCTTTGCCAGGAAGACATCCAGGTGGCCATTCAAGTTTGTCATGTACTTGTTTCAGATGTCTTTTTATAACGCCTTTGTTTTGTACAAAGCTAAACACCCAGCTAAACGCCAGAGAAAGTGTAAAACATTGCTGGATTTCATCCTGAGTGTTGTCGGTGCATGGACCAGACCTGTGGTGGAGGAGGAGGTGGGGGCTGGGGTGGAGGAGGAGGAGGAGGAGGTGGGGGAGGAGGTGGGGGGTGGCGGGGTGGGGGCTGGGGGGGAGGGCAGTGACCAACCTGCAACCAGGCCGGGCCGGGCACCATACCTGGACCCTCCAAGCAGGCTGGATGTCGATCTAGCGGGCCATGTAATGGCCAAGTATCCAGCCACATGCAAAAAAGAGCTCCCAGCGAGGAGGTGTAGAGTTTGTACAGAGAGAGGTGTTAGAAGCGAGACACGCTACCGTTGTGTCGTGTGTAATGTCCCATTACACAGGGCTGGCTGCTATGAGGTGTACCACTCAGAGAAGAACCGTGCTCGGTGGCACAAGTAGGCATGGGTCATAAAAAAAAAAAAAAACTGCCTGTTTTTGATGCTCTTTGTTTGATTGTTTGCTAGCTAGCAGGAATACATAAAAAGCACCTGCCGATTTTCATGTAACTTTGTGGATGGGTGTAACATGGGCCAAGGAAGTACCCATTACATTTTGGAACAGTTCTGGATTCGGTGTACGAGCCCAAACCGGTTTGATCACGAACCGAAAAAACCTATAAAAAAAAAAAAAACATGTAAAAAAAAAAAAAGCTGAGTGACCTGTGGTCTGCTCTTGTTTTGTATTTATTTTGACATTTATTTATTTTATTATTGTATTATTCCTCCATTATTGAAAACAACTATTGTTCAGATGTCTGATGTCTCACTGATGCCAAAAATAAATGGTTAAAGTGACTTTTCTGCCTGTTTGATTGAATTTCACAAAACTGCGATTATCTCAGCTTTCTGCCTCAGACCCTGAAACCATGCTGTACTCAACGGCTAATATCTACATAACTACTAACTCTACAAACTAACTCTTTTAGACAGAGAAAGTACACATTCTATTAGTACTTTTGAGATATTGTATGTTCACAAAGTCCAAGCAGAAAAGAATCCTCGGCTCTTGTAAAATGAGCCAGAATCCTCAAAAAACGGCTTGGCAGAAGCTACCTACAGCAAAAAAAAACGGCTGGCAGTCAATGTGTTAATATAAAAAAAAAAAAAAAAAATGTCTATTTACTCAATGAGCTCATGCCCAAACAAGGCGTGTCTATTTAGATGCTGAAATGTTAATGCTTTTTGTGTTAGAATTTCTAACACAAAAAGCATTAACAAGCATTAACAAAAAGCATCAACATTTCAACACTAATTCTTTTTGTGTTAGAATTTCTAACACAAAAAGCATTAACATTTCAGCATCTAAATAGACACGCCTTGTTTGGGCATGAGCTCATTGAGTAAATAGACAAAAAAAAAAAAAAAAAAAAAATTATGAATTAACCGATAGGTTAATCGATTATTAGCGTCGGTTAATCGAAAGTGAAATTAACCGAAAATTGACATCCCTAATTTTAATGCAGAAAGTGTCATAATAACATATGAGTATGAGAGTATGTCATTGTCAACTGACAACTACGTCACTTGACATAGACGATCATGTCAATTTGACATAGCAACATAATAACCCTTTATGACCAGGTGCTCTGTTTTCTTTATGCTGTTGACAGTAGGAAACTAAAATTAAATACATAAATAGCCAAACAAATTTCAAATAAAGTTTTCTGTTTTCTTCACAAACTGAGGGCTGTTTGTTTTAACATATCTTTACCGTACTCTATATACCCAATTGTACTATTTGCATTTGCTGCATCACCAGAGCAACATCTCACACTGCGTCAGATACACAAAGCTTCTCATTTTAGGGATGTATTTGCCGCTCCTGCTTTATTAGCTGATATAAGTGGGCAGTGTTTGCCAGGACAGATTGTGAAAACATTGCCTTGGGCCTGCGTTCTGACTCAGAATAATTGGCCTTCAACACTAAAGCGTTCTCCTCCACAGACTGAGGACTGGAGAGAAGCAGGACTCATTGATTGTTTTCTACAGGGGGGATATATTGTTGGGAAACACAGAGCCGTCAAATGAAAGGATTTGGTACATTTATTTTGGTGTGACATGCTACTCAATACTTCCTGGATCAGCACCAGAACACTCCGGATTTCATCTGTTTGAAATTCAGAATATGCGGAAAGAAACTATGAAAAATGTGTTGAGGGCCAAGAAGTGCTTTTTCAAGGCGCTTCCATCGACTGTATATCTGTTCTCCTTGGGCCTGGCACCTGCAGTCAGTTATGCAGGTCGTTACCAGCAGTGTATATGACTGCATTTAAAAATAAAATAATAAATAAAACCCGCTGACATCAACTGTCCTCCTCTGGCAGTCTGAAGAGAGAGGTTGGGGGTGTGTATTTGGACTTGTAAACACGCTGTACCTTATAGCACTCAGCATTTTATCTTCCACACGCCTGGGAGTGGGGACCTTTTCAATACTGTGATTTCCCTAAAGTCTTACAAAGACGAATAGTGCTGCGAAGCCTCTCCGCACAGACAGGTCGATGTAAACATTGTGTTGTCTTCATTTAACTTCTTATGGAGGGAGTGACAAAAGAGAGATGGAAGGAGTGAAAGAAAGACATAAGGAGAGACTAGAGACACACACACACACTCGGGCTGTGAATCTTCACTGGCCTCACGATTCGATTCGATTACGATTCAGAGGGCTACGATTCGATTCGATAACGATTATCGATCCATCTCGATACATCGCGATGCATCTTAAAGCATCTACGAGCAACTTTTTCGATTGTTAGTAAACAGTATAATTACAATATTGATGCATCACATCTTAGCTATAATAGTAGCTGAGACCAAAGCTGTGTGTATCTGAGATTGCTCCCTTAGGTGATTATTAAGTCTATGTCTGTCTAAACTCACGTCAACAGGGGGCTCTCTAGAGAGACCGGACCGGGTAACCCGGAAGTGAAACGCGGAAGTGAAACGCAGCTGCCTGCCTACGCCGATCGCGCTGCCTAGCAACATAGCATAAACATTGTGAACGCCACGCATACTCTCGGGAACATCTCTCGTTATATTCTAACAGGTTTTTTGGAAGTTATTTTGTGGTTATGGCCGAAGTGGCTGCTGCAAACCGTTTCATTTCACTTCCTGATCTGCCCTGGCTACAGACAGACTAACACTGGCCGATTCACTCGGGGTTCAAGCGAGACTACTCTGCGTTGGTCTCGTCGACTATTAGAGGTAAGATGTGATGCATTGATATTAAATTTATACTGTTTAATAACAATCGAAAAAGTTGCTCGTAGCTGCTTTAAATCGATGCATCACTTTTTTTCCCGAATACATGATTTTTTTTCTCACTTTCTTTTTTCTCACTGTGTGGCTACTTTTAAAATAAAAGTGCATTTAGAATTGCATTGTATTATGATCCATAATTAAAATAAACAACTGCATGTACTTCCATTATATTTTATTTGATTATATAATTTTTTTTTTTTTTTTGTATAATCGATTTTTGACATTTGTGAATCGATGCAGAATCGTGCAGGTCCGCATCGCCGATGCATCTTATAATCAATTATTTTTGACACCCCTAACACACACACACACACAGAAGAAATGCTATCAATGACGCTGTCAATCAGAGACTCTGTCTCTGACTACCGCTGAGGGCCTCGCCCGGTGGGGGTCTCTGGTTTCTGGCCTGTGCGCTCCCGTGCGGCTGTCGTCTCAGGTCTCTCCCGTCGGCATTGCCATCCGTCCCGATGTCCTCGTCCCTCCCAGGGGGTGAGGCACACAAGGGGCGCCCCAGCCCCGTGGCCTATCTCGTTAGCTCCAGGGCTGGTGGAGCGGCAGGCTTGACTCAGGGCACCCTCGGGGAAGCCTGTCCGGTGCTACCGGGTGCTGTCCGTGCCACCACCAGATTCACATCTGCCTCCTCTGCTCAGTGACATCCTGCTCAAACATCTGCCTCCTCTCCTCAGTGACATGCTGCTCAAACATCTGCCTCCTCTGCTCAGTGACATGCTGCTCAAACATCTCCCTCCTCTGCTCAGTGACATGCTGCTCAAACATCTCCCTCCTCTGCTCAGTGACATGCTGCTCAAACATCTGCCTCCTCTGCTCAGTGACATGCTGCTCAAATATCTCCCTCCTCTGCTCAGTGACATCCTGCTCAAACATCTCCCTCCTCTGCTCAGTGACATGCTGCTCAAACATCTCCCTCCTCTCCTCAGTGACATGCTGCTCAAACATCTGCCTCCTCTGCTCAGTGACATGCTGCTCAAACATCTGCCTCCTCTGCTCAGTGACATGCTGCTCAAACATCTCCCTCCTCTGCTCAGTGACATGCTGCTCAAACATCTCCCTCCTCTGCTCAGTGACATGCTGCTCAAACATCTGCCTCCTCTGCTCAGTGACATGCTGCTCAAACATCTGCCTCCTCTCCTCAGTGACATGCTGCTCAAACATCTGCCTCCTCTCCTCAGTGACATACTGCTCAAACATCTGCCTCCTCTCCTCAGTGACATGCTGCTTAAACATCTGCCTCCTCTCCTCAGTGACATGCTGCTCAAACATCTCCCTCCTCTGCTCAGTGACATGCTGCTCAAACATCTGCCTCCTCTCCTCAGTGACATACTGCTCAAACATCTCCCTCCTCTGCTCAGTGACATCCTGCTCAAACATCTGCCTCCTCTGCTCAGTGACATGCTGCTCAAACATCTCCCTCCTCTGCTCAGTGACATGCTGCTCAAACATCTGCCTCCTCTCCTCAGTGACATGCTGCTCAAACATCTGCCTCCTCTGCTCAGTGACATCCTGCTCAAACATCTCCCTCCTCTGCTCAGTGACATGCTGCTCAAACATCTGCCTCCTCTCCTCAGTGACATACTGCTCAAACATCTGCCTCCTCTGCTCAGTGACATCCTGCTCAAACATCTCTGTCCTCTGCTCAGTGACATGCTGCTCAAACATCTGCCTCCTCTGCTCAGTGACATCCTGCTCAAACATCTGCCTCCTCTGCTCAGTGACATGCTGCTCAAACATCTGCCTCCTCTGCTCAGTGACATGCTGCTCAAACATCTGCCTCTTCTGCTCAGTGACATGCTGCTCAAACATCTCCCTCCTCTCCTCAGTGACATGCTGCTCAAACATCTGCCTCCTCTGCTCAGTGACATGCTGCTCAAACATCTCCCTCCTCTCCTCAGTGACATGCTGCTCAAACCACCTGCCTCCTCTGCTCAGTGACATGCTGCTCAAACATCTCCCTCCTCTGCTCAGTGACATGCTGCTCAAGCATCTGCCTCCTCTGCTCAGTGACATGCTGCTCAAACATCTGCCTCCTCTGCTCAGTGACATGCTGCTCAAACATCTGCCTCCTCTGCTCAGTGACATGCTGCTCAAACATCTGCCTCCTCTGCTCAGTGACATGCTGCTCAAACATCTGCCTCCTCTGCTCAGTGACATGCTGCTCAAACATCTCCCTCCTCTGCTCAGTGACATGCTGCTCAAACATCTGCCTCCTCTGCTCAGTGACATGCTGCTCAAACATCTGCCTCCTCTGCTCAGTGACATGCTGCTCAAACCACCAGATTCATCTGCCTCCTCTGCTCAGTGACATGCTGCTCAAAGCACCAGATTCATCTGCCTCCTCTCCTCAGTGACATGCTGCTCAAAGCACCAGATTCATCTGCCTCCTCTCCTCAGTGACATGCTGCTCAAAGCACCAGATTCATCTGCCTCCTCTCCTCAGTGACATGCTGCTCAAAGCACCAGATTCACATGTGGCTTAAAGATTAAATCGGACCTGCATGCTTGTCTTTATTGTCACACAACAACACACCATGCAGGGACACACATGCTGAAGTTGAAATTCAGGTGGACTTCATGTGGACTTGTGCTTTCTCTTCTTACCACATTCTGCTGATGGCTTTTAGGTTGAACCGTTTGGTTCAACGAAGTACAACTATTTTATAAGCATTTTACGAAATGTCTATGGGAAAATAAACGGCGGATGGAAATCTCTGGTACAGTGCTGAAGCAGGAAGTGACGTTGGTTTGGTTTGGTTTATTTCGGATCAAGAACACATAAAAGCATTACAAATTTATATTAATACAGTAGTAAAAAAAAAGTACACAATATGTAAATCGAAGAATAAAATGATCCAAGGATAGCCCAGTAAAGCAGCTTAAAGTTAAAAACTAGAAGCCTGCTTATTTCCACTGGGGTCCTTCAAATATCAAAACGGTATTACACAATTGTACTTTATAAAAGAAAAACAGAAAAAAGAACTGTCTATCGATGACACATAAAATATACATCTGGTATATACAAATGTATATACAGCGAAGGTGTTGCAATTACTCTCTAGTCAACATCTCATTTTTTAGATGAGTCTTGAGAGCACGTTTAAAGACATTCACAGTGTTTATTCCTTGCACTGAAGCAGGTCAATTATTCCAAAAGTTGATAGCAGTGTTACAAAATGACATTTGGCTTTGCCTTCCTGCAATAGGTTTCTGAATTGAATATTGGGCAGATCTGTTATTATAGGAATGAATTTTACTTGTTCTTACAACACCCTCCTTGAGACGTTCCACTTTGCCTCTCTATGGAAACCTCAGCATTGCTCTTGGTCTGCAATTAACTCTTCCAGTCACTGTTGCCTCTGGAGAGAGAAACTTCTCAGCTTTAAAACTCATAGAAACCTATCTCAGGGTCAACCCATGTGCCAGCAGAGACTTTCAGGACTGGCTCTTATTTCAATGGAGCGCAATGTGCGAATGTCTTTGGATCTGGATGACATAGTGGCAGCTTTTGCACAAGGCTGGTAAGCACCATTTTTAGAATCATTGCCTGACAGAGATGGAAAAAGTCCACATGTCTTACTTAAGTAGAACAGGGAAAGACACAAATATCTTCAAGCACCGGCCCCACGGGCCACCAAGAGAGAGAGATGCTGTGGGCCCATACAAGATCTTGACAGCAGATCTCAAGAGCCTGGCACCTGGTACGGAACTGGAGAGAGAACTAAGTGTGTTTGTACAGCAAGCAGCTTCTGATTTTTCCTCTTTGATATGGAAGTTGATCCAAATATATTTTTTGCAGGTTGTAAATGCATGCAAGTTCATCTAAATATATTTTTGTAGATAAATGCATGCAAGTTCATCTAAATATATTTTTGTAGATAAATGCATGCAAGTTCATCTAAATATATTTGTGTAGATAAATGCATGCAAGTTAATCTAAATATATTTGTGTAGATAAATGCATGCAAGTTAATCTAAATATATTTGTGTAGATAAATGCATGCAAGTTCATCTAAATATATTTGTGTAGATAAATGCATGCAAGTTCATCTAAATATATTTGTGTAGATAAATGCATGCAAGTTCATCTAAATGAACTTGTATTTTTGTAGATAAATGCATACCTCCTACCTCTTGTCGGTGGCAAGAAGGGTCAAAGGCAAAGTAAAAGGTGGTCGAGTCGACTATGAAATGACAGCAATCTGGAATGGAACATACATCATGATGGGGAGGAGAAAGGATGATAGTTCCCTGAAAGGTGTTTGTTACAGGACACCATACAAAAACCCATTGACTTCCAGACAAGGGAAAGAGGCAATGCTAACTTCCGTGTTTTCATTCCTGCAGCACTGTCTGCATTTAACAATTACTTTCATCCAATCACACGACAGTATAGATTCATGTCGATATGACTGGACAGGAGGGTGAGCGTGAGCAACTCCTCTTTATCTTCAGTCTCTTTCCTTTCTCCTATTTTCCAAACAAAACAAGAAAACAGTGATTTGTTTGGGGGGGGGGAGAACATCTTATGATGTATAGGCTTATTTTCAGAGTTACATTGCATTGTCTGTTAAACCCAGAGACAACATACTTTATATTTTGAGCGGTGTTACAGTTAATTTGCCTTGTTTTGTTTTGTTTTGCTGTAGAAACAAAGCACTTGAGTTATTTTGTGTCTTTCATTGAGTTTGATACGTTTGTTGTGACACATGTAATGGATGCAGTCACTGGTGCAAGACTGATGCTCTGATACTTGATGAACTTCAGTGTGAGTGTGCTTACACGGAGGAGCTTATATTCTCGCATCCGAATTCCCGACCAAAAGAACATTTCAGATTTATTAACACTGCTCTCTTCATCAACACTGAGCCGTGCAGGATGACAAACAGCCTACAGTTATTTTCGTGGCCTGTGTTTAACATTTTGCCAGCCTACACATATTAAGCGAGTTGGGTTAAGTGCCTCATTTTTCATGCTGTGCTGCACATTTTGTAACTTGTTTTCATTTCCCCTGGCAAACACCATTCAAATTGTTTTCGGTGACTACAGTCACTTTACACCTCCGTACACTGTGAGTCTGTCCATTCAGCTGTGCTCTTAGGCCTTGGCCACACTGATCCGTGGTGTCTGTCCGTGTGCGTTAATTTCTCTGTTCACTTCCATTCATTTTCAATGACAGCTGTCCGACTGTCCGTGGAGCACTCAGAAGCGTACGTATCCAGAAAATTTGCATACGTTTTGATGGACAGAAAGTTGAAGAGGGATGAACTTTTTCTGGATGGTCGGATAGTCACTGTCCGTTTAGCCAATCAGAGTCGAGGTCTCGAGAGGAGGGGTTCCGAGATTTGTTTAAACTTTTCAAAGAAGATGGCGGCCGAGGCGGTGAAGGAGGCTAATTAATAACGTACTCGCTTGATTTTACACAGCAGAGCCGAAATTGTAACATAGCAACGTTGGTCCACAAACGTTGCTATTTTACAATTTTTTTGGAGATCGGGTTGCAGTCAAACAGGAGTGCACAGACACTCCCACAGCCACACACAGACCCTCACGTTGTCAGGATCGATGTTAGACATGTGGATCTATTCGCGGATAGTTGAGGGCCCTTGGTACGTCTTGAGAAGCTGGGGGGTTGTGGAACTTGATAGCTTTAGGTTGATGTGATCCTAGCTTAGATTATGAATCCCTGGCCAGAGCCTGCCGGAACAGGCCTTTATAGATCCGAGCACGACACCACCTGTGCTATGACATCATACCGTTTGTGACATCATCAGAGACATGACATCACCTGTGCTATGACATCACTAGCGAAAGGCATGAAAGACACTTATGAACCATGACATCATCAGTGATCGATGACATCATAGTCGGAATGACGACGTCAAAGTAGGAATGATGACGTCATCCTAACAGTACCCTCCCCTCAACGGATGCCACCTGGCGTCCAATGAGGCCATCAAGGATGGCATCTGGGAGACAGAAAATCCGCAGGTTCTGGTGGAGGTGCTCTTCAGGGTCAATGTGTTGGCCACTTCAGCTGACCGCGTGGTGGGTCAGCTGAAGCGGCCGGTGGAGAAACTGGCGCCTCAGGGTCTTCTGTGTTGGCCACTTCAGCTGACCGCGTGGTGGGTCTGCTGAAGCGGCCAGCGGAGAAACTGGCACCTCAGGGTCTTCTGTGTTGGCCACTTCAGGTGACCGCATGGTGGGTCAGCTGAAGCGGCCGGTGGAGAAACTGGCGCCTCAGGGTCTTCTGTGTTGGCCACTTCAGCTGACCGCGTGGTGGGTCTGCTGAAGCGACCAGCGGGGAAACTGGCACCTCAGGGTCTTCTGTGTTGGCCACTTCAGGTGACCGCATGGTGGGTCAGCTGAAGCGGCCGGCGGAGAAACTGGCGCCTCAGGGTCTTCTGTGTTGGCCACTTCAGCTGACCGCGTGGTGGGTCTGCTGAAGCGGCCAGCGGGGAAACTGGCACCTCATGGTCCTCCTCCTTGATCGGTGGAACCTTATCCGCTAAACCCATTTCTGAGGGATTCATACTGTCAGGATCGATGTTAGACATGTGGATCTATTCGCGGATAGTTGAGGGCCCTTGGTACGTCTTGAGAAGCTGGGGGGTTGTGGAACTTGATAGCTTTAGGTTGATGTGATCCTAGCTTAGATTATGAATCCCTGGCCAGAGCCTGCCGGAACAGGCCTTTATAGATCCGAGCACGACACCACCTGTGCTATGACATCATACCGTTTGTGACATCATCAGAGACATGACATCACCTGTGCTATGACATCACTAGCGAAAGGCATGAAAGACACTTATGAACCATGACATCATCAGTGATCGATGACATCATAGTCGGAATGACGACGTCAAAGTAGGAATGATGACGTCATCCTAACACACGTGACGTTACGTTAGTCTACCAGTCATACTCATGTCATGACATGTAGCTTTCCGACACATCTGCCTGTTAAAACAATGCATCGGACAGACATCTGTCCGTTCAATAATTCTGTCCATTTTCTGACGGATCAGTGTGGCCAAGGCCTTCCACTTCACTCCTTTCCCACTGACTAACATACAGTATGTGATTGCCTTATATTATAATATGTATAATGTAGAAACACTTGAACTTGGTTATCTGTTATTCTTCATAAACCTGGGATTGAGGAATGAACACCAGCCAGATTTATTTATATATGTGACTTATTTATATTGGCAACAATATATACTCTATATATATATATATTTTTTTAGTTCAACAAATCTCATGAATAAAACGGAAACAATAGGTCCGTAATTGCATGGAATGAGACCAGATATTGTTTAAAGTGCACATGAAAACTCTTTAACATTTATTTGCATCAAACAATTGATGAAAACCTGTTTTGCCAGGAGTATTCGCTGACACAGCTTCCCCTGCTCTTGCATGCTAATAGCAATTAGCATCACTGTACAAACGGTGCACATTAATTATCTGGGGCAAGACTCTATGGTAAAATATGATTCATATGCAAATACGTTTTGACAAGGATTTGGGAGTGTGAATTTAATGCATACTGACGATATACTAAATGTGGTGTGAAAGACATCAATATGAGAAAGCTATTGTTCTGATATCTTTATACATCTCACATGTATTGTTCAGTACTGGTAGGCCTAGTATTTAATTTGCTTCTTCTCTCCTCAGATCCCTTCCTCCTGCAGTCTCATCAGCTCAGTGACCTCCTCCCCTCTACTGTGAATGATTGCAGGAGAGCAGGTACAGACTGAAGAGCAGACAGACAGCCACAGGAGAGCAGGTACAGACTGAAGAGCAGACAGACACTCACAGGAGAGCAGGTACAGACTGAAGAGCAGACAGACAGCCACAGGAGAGCAGGTATAGACTGAAGAGCAGACAGACACTCACAGGAGAGCAGGTACAGACTGAAGAGCAGACAGACAGCCACAGGAGAGCAGGTACAGACTGAAGAGCAGGCAGACACTCACAGGAGAGCAGGTACAGACTGAAGAGCAGACAGACAGCCACAGGAGAGCAGGTACAGACTGAAGAGCAGACAGACAGCCACAGGAGAGCAGGTACAGACTGAAGAGCAGACAGACAGCCACAGGAGAGCAGGTACAGACTGAAGAGCAGGCAGACAGCCACAGGAGAGCAGGTACAGACTGAAGAGCAGACAGACAGCCACATGAGAGCTGGTACAGACTGAAGAGCAGGCAGACAGCCACATGAGAGCAGGTACAGACTGAAGAGCAGGCAGACAGCCACAGGAGAGCAGGTACAGACTGAAGAGCAGGCAGACAGCCACATGAGAGCAGGTACAGACTGAAGAGCAGGCAGACAGCCACATGAGAGCAGGTACAGACTGAAGAGCAGGCAGACAGCCACATGAGAGCAGGTACAGACTGAAGAGCAGGCAGACAGCCACAGGAGAGCAGGTACAGACTGAAGAGCAGACAGACAGCCACATGAGAGCAGGTACAGACTGAAGAGCAGGCAGACAGCCACATGAGAGCAGGTACAGACTGAAGAGCAGGCAGACAGCCACATGAGAGCAGGTACAGACTGAAGAGCAGGCAGACAGCCACATGAGAGCAGGTACAGACTGAAGAGCAGGCAGACAGCCACATGAGAGCAGGTACAGACTGAAGAGCAGGCAGACAGCCACAGGAGAGCAGGTACAGACTGAAGAGCAGACAGACAGCCACATGAGAGCAGGTACAGACTGAAGAGCAGGCAGACAGCCACATGAGAGCAGGTACAGACTGAAGAGCAGGCAGACAGCCACATGAGAGCAGGTACAGACTGAAGAGCAGGCAGACAGCCACATGAGAGCAGGTACAGACTGAAGAGCAGGCAGACAGCCACATGAGAGCAGGTACAGACTGAAGAGCAGGCAGACAGCCACAGGAGAGCAGGTACAGACTGAAGAACAGGCAGAAAGCATCACACCTCTCCAGGCGGCCTGTGATGATAAAGCATCAGACTGTGATGATAAAGCATCAGACTGTATGCACCTTCTTCTGACAGCAGCTTGGCTTTAGTTCTGTCCTCGCCATCCTGCACACAGCCACCAGGGGTGGATAACTATTATAATGTCCTGCTCCGGTAGTAGTGCTACTTTTCTGATCATCCAACTTAAATTTATAGTAAAAGTTATAGAGGTCCTTTTTTTGGAAAAGAGAGCGTTGCTAGCTGTGATCTTTTCAATGTTATTCTAGGACAGAGTTCCAAACAGATTCTTTTAACTGTCAGAATTGGAAATTACAAAATAAAAGTGCACGCAATAAAGACTGATTTTTGGAATGGAATTGATGCTAAATTGATTCAGATTCCAAATCAAAATCAACACCTCTTCCCTTTTTGGGAAGAGGTGGGAGGACTGTTTTAGGTGGTAAAACCTGGACTTGCTGCTCTCTCCATGGTGGGAGGACTGGTTTTAGGTGGTAAAACCTGGACTTGCTGCTCTCTCCATGGTGGGAGGACTGGTTTTAGGTGGTAAAACCTGGACTTGCTACTCTCTCCATGGTGGGAGGACTGGTTTTAGGTGGTAAAACCTGGACTTGCTGCTCTCTCCATGGTGGGAGGACTGGTTTTAGGTGGTAAAACCTGGACTTGCTACTCTCTCCATGGTGGGAGGACTGTTTTAGGTGGTAAAACCTGGACTTGCTGCTCTCTCTCCATGGTGGGAGGACTGGTTTTAGGTGGTAAAACCTGGACTTGCTGCTCTCTCCATGGTGGGAGGACTGGTTTCAGGTGGTAAAACCTGGACTTGCTGCTCTCTCTCCATGGTGGGAGGACTGGTTTTAGGTGGTAAAACCTGGACTTGCTGCTCTCTCTCCATGGTGGGAGGACTGGTTTTAGGTGGTAAAACCTGGACTTGCTGCTCTCTCTCCATGGTGGGAGGACTGGATGTAGGTGGTAAAACCTGGACTTGCTGCTCTCTCTCCATGGTGGGAGGACTGGTTTTAGGTGGTAAAACCTGGACTTGCTGCTCTCTCTCCATGGTGGGAGGACTGGTTTTAGATGGTAAAACCTGGACTTGCTGCTCTCTCTCCATGGTGGGAGGACTGGTTTCAGGTGGTAAAACCTGGACTTGCTGCTCTCTCTCCATGGTAAACGAGGAGAAAAGAGAAAAACTTACCCTGCTGCTGCTCTCTCTGCCAGCTCTCCCCTGAGTAAAGCTCCTCCATCTCTGTGGGATTAGCTGGTTAAATAAGTGAATAAAGATTTATCTTATCCGTCCTCTTCTCTTGACTCCCATCCTCTCCCTCTCCTCTGAAGTTTGATGTTTCTTTACTTTCAATTCGCCTCCACCTCTCATTCCTTATATCTTCTTCCTCTGAATGTCCATCCGTGTGCTGTTGAGATTATCTCATCCCACCAGGAAATGCCACTGGAACGTAAGTCCAGGAAGTAGGGAAATTGGGCTTGTAGATGTTCAACACCCCAAGTTGTGACTTGTGACGTACTGTAGCTGCCTACATCCCAGTGACACC
This sequence comes from Poromitra crassiceps, assembly GCF_964638095.1. Classification (NCBI taxonomy): domain Eukaryota; kingdom Metazoa; phylum Chordata; class Actinopteri; order Beryciformes; family Melamphaidae; genus Poromitra; species Poromitra crassiceps. The sequence goes on along the minus strand of NC_139642.1, from coordinate 15,629,429 downwards.
ACATGTATAGATTAAGTACATTTTCTGGGGTGGTAGACTAGACATTACAAGCAAAACGTGACAATACTTTTGACATGAATGTATGGGCCGTTAAATGGAGGATAAAATATTGATTAATCAGTCAAATAGTTTGATGCTAGGTAGAATTTCTCAATTGATTTCCCATTAACCCCTCTTTGTAGCCTATTTGTTAATGTTTATTTTTCCACAGAAAACCCGACAGGTCTATCTAGTTGGATCATTCATTTCAATTGAATTTATTTATTTTCTTTATAGCAAGGGTGAGTGAGCTGACAGAGAGCTGACAGATACTAGGCTACTCAAACAGGGAAATAATTGTAGACTAATATTATAGTAGGCTATTAATTATAGCATTGGTGATTAATCAACCAGCTCAGTGGCCTTGTGTTCTGAGTGTCCGCCCTGAGACTGGGAGGTTGTGAGTTTGATCCCCGGCCGAGTCATACCAAAGACTATAAAAATGGGACCCATTGCCTCCCTGCTTGGCACTCAGCATCAAAGGGTTGGAATTTGGGGGTTAGATCACCAGATGATTCCCGAGCGCGGATTTGACGCATCCCCAGGGGATGGGTCAAATGCGGAGAACAAATTTCACACATTGTGTGACAATCAGTGGGACTTTACCTTTACTTTAACTAATTAATCTGGGCGATGCAGTATGGTGTGTGTGTGTGTGTGCGCGCCGCGTGGCTGCAGTTTTGGAAAGAGAGAGAGAGGGGAGATGCATGTTTGTGGCTCTTTACCTAGCCACATAGTTTTTCAGAGGATCTCACGCTGACTCTGCTCCATTCATTATCCCTCACCCAGGCAGGGTCTCAGACTGACTGCTCCATTCATTATCCCTCACCCAGGCAGGGTCAGAGGCTGACTCTGCTCCATTCATTATCCCTCACCCAGGCAGGGTCAGAGGCTGACTCTGCTCCATTCATTATCCCTCACCCAGGCAGGGTCTGAGGCTGACTCTGCTCCATTCATTATCCCTCACCCAGGCAGGGTCTGAGGCTGACTGCTCCATTCATTATCCCTCACCCAGGCAGGGTCTGAGGCTGACTCTGCTCCATTCATTATCCCTCACCCAGGCAGGGTCTGAGGCTGACTGCTCCATTCATTATCCCACACCCAGGCAGGGTCTGAAGCTGACTCTGCTCCATTCATTATCCCACACCCAGGCAGGGTCTGAGGCTGACTGCTCCATTCATTATCCCTCACCCAGGCAGGGTCTGAGGCTGACTGCTCCATTCATTATCCCTCACCCAGGCAGGGTCTGAGGCTGACTGCTCCATTCATTATCCCTCACCCAGGCAGGGTCTGAGGCTGACTCTGCTCCATTCATTATCCCTCACCCAGGCAGGGTCTGAGGCTGACTGCTCCATTCATTATCCCTCACCCAGGCAGGGTCTGAGGCTGACTGCTCCATTCATTATCCCTCACCCAGGCAGGGTCTGAGGCTGACTGCTCCATTCATTATCCCTCACCCAGGCAGGGCCAGAGGCTGACTCTGCTCCATTCATTATCCCTCACCCAGGCAGGGTCTCAGGCTGACTCTGCTCCATTCATTATCCCTCACCCAGGCAGGGTCTCAGGCTGACTCTGCTCCATTCATTATCCCTCACCCAGGCAGGGTCTGAGGCTGACTCTGCTCCATTCATTATCCCTCACCCAGGCAGGGTCTGAGGCTGACTGCTCCATTCATTATCCCTCACCCAGGTAGACTCTGCTCCATTCATTATCCCTCACCCAGGCAGGGTCTGAGGCTGACTGCTCCATTCATTATCCCTCACCCAGGTAGACTCTGCTCCATTCATTATCCCTCACCCAGGCAGGGTATCAGGCTGACTCTGCTCCATTCATTATCCCTCACCCAGGCAGGGTCTGAGGCTGACTCTGCTCCATTCATTATCCCTCACCCAGGCAGGGTCTGAGGCTGACTCTGCTCCATTCATTATCCCTCACCCAGGCAGGGTCTGAGGCTGACTCTGCTCCATTCATTATCCCTCACCCAGGCAGGGTCTGAGGCTGACTCTGCTCCATTCATTATCCCTCACCCAGGCAGGGTCTGAGGCTGACTGCTCCATTCATTATCCCTCACCCAGGTAGACTCTGCTCCATTCATTATCCCTCACCCAGGCAGGGTCTCAGGCTGACTCTGCTCCATTCATTATCCCTCACCCAGGCAGGGTCTCAGGCTGACTCTGCTCCATTCATTATCCCTCCCATAAGTCAGTGAGACAGGCCTGGTGGAGCATCTGTACACAAATCAGCCTGGAGTCAACTTCTATTCACTTGAGGCATTGAAAGTGTACTCTGTGTGTGTGTGTGTGTGTGGGGGTGTGTGTGTGTGTGTGTGTGTGTGTGTGTGTGTGTGTGCGGGTGGGTGGTTGTGTGTGTGTGTGTGGGGGGGGGGGTGGGTGGGTGGGTGTGTGTGTGTGTTTGTTTGTGTGTGGGTGGGTGTGTGTGGGGGGGGGGGGGGCTCGCGCCTTTGTTTATTTTTAAGAAATCTTGGAAAGGGCTCGCCACAGCTTGTGAATAATAATCATGGTAAAATTACACACTCACACACACACACACACACACACAGGAGGGGTGACCTTCTAGCCACGCATGATATCCAGGCTTATTTCTCTACTGCAGTTGTTTAAACAAGTTGATATTACTTCTACAGTATGACTCTTAACAATGTTTATTCACAGTAAAGGTCAGGTCCATGGACTAATGTTTTCTTGTTGGCTTTTTCAGATATGTTGGTATTATGCATTGTGTGTGTGTGTGTGTGTGTGTGTGTGTGTGTGTGTGTGTGTGTGTGTGTGTGTGTGTGTGTGTGCGTGTGTGCGTGTGCGTGTGTGTGTGTGTGTGTGTGTGTGTGAGAGAGAGAGTGTGTGTCAGTGAGAGACATTTGGAGCTGGAGCTGCCAATAAGACGAAATATGCAAATAATACTGAGACTCCAAATCCTCTGCAAGGCAAACAGAGGCTTGCTGCTCTAAACAACTGAGCAATAAATAAACCTCCAGGGGATCCTGCTGTGTGTTCATCCTGTCATCTTTTCCTCATTTTCCCATCAGTCTGACGTCACAGACGGAGAGCTGCTTTTCTGGGCTCTGGGAGGCAGGAGGTGTGTCTTTAAGCCAGGAGGTGTGTCTTTAAGACAGGAGGTGTGTCTTTAAGCCAGGAGGGAGGGGTTAGTAATACAGCTCAGTGCGTCTTTAAGCCTATCCAATCAATCAATCAACTTTATTATCAGACACAAGGTCCATAGAAAAAACAGACATATCATTTAAAAGAACACAAAAACTCAGTACAACTATAAAAGGCACTTATACCAAAAAAATCCACATGTGTGATTGGTATCTCACAGCACTGATAGCAGGATTGGTCAGCAGCATGATAATAATGGGATTCTGAGAAACTTGCAGACGACGAATAAATGTATACATCAAATGTCTTAAGAGTGTCTGAAAAGTGCTGACACCTGCATTACAAAACAGTTCACTTGCTCTACTCCACATGGGTTTTTTCAGCAATGTCCTCATACAGTCATTGTAAGCGAGTTTGAGGTTTGAGGAGGCTAGCTTTTTTATACTTAACCCACAAGGGGGCAGTGTAAATAGGGGTACAGTAGGTCGTAAAGAGATTCATCTTTACAACAGTGATGACAATGACCGTGTTTCCCGTCAGGCGGCTGTTTGGCGCGCGTCCCTAAAACAAACAAACAAACAAACAGAGAAGATAACATCGCACCTTAAACATGACAACATCGTTTTACCAAGGCCCTGAAATCTAATCTCCATCTGTCCCAGAGCAGCGAAATCAATAAAAACAGTTTAGCAAATAAAGATATGACACAGTGTTTACTGTGCCTCCTGTGGGACAGCGGGGGAAAACAATTTTTAATCTCTCAATCAGAAACTGGCCGAGGTCAAGTTAATCTTTTCAAAACCTGTTTATTCTGTGAGAGAGGAAGTCTTCTAAGGATAAACGATGCTATAGGTCTGTTGAAGAGTTTTATTCTGAAACTTAATATATATTTTAAAATAAACAATCAGTCTAGTTCTTCACCATTTCTGCTACAGTCTTTACTGTTTTGTTGTACCTGTCTGTCTATGTCATTGTGTTTGCATATTGTTTAGAATAAGAAGGTTGCGCTTCACCAATGGGTTTCTCAGTGGAGTGCCAAACCCAAAACCCAAAATATGTTCAAAAAAGGGGCTGAAAGGGTAGCACATCTCAGTTTTCAAAGTCAAGGAGGACAAAATACTCACATTTCACTTGATTTATTGGCTCACATCACAAAAAAACAAAACGCTTATGCGTTTCGGCAGAGAGAATGACGGAAACCACAAGCAATAAACTACAAACATGGCCGTCTGGGTAGTGTAGAGGTCAAAGCCCTCTCCTACCACCGCAGAGGCCGCGGTTCAATTCCCAGCAGCGTAAACTTCCGGCTTGGTCAAGACGTTCCTACAGACACAAATGGTCGTGTCTGCAGGTGGGAAGCCGGTGGGGATATGAGTCCTGGTCGCTGCACTAGCGCCTCCTCTGGTCTGATCGCCTGTTCTTGGGGAGGAAACTGGGGGGAATAGTGTGATCCTCCCCCGTGCTACGTCCTGCAGGTGAAACTCCCCACTGGCCTTTGAAAAGAAGTGGCTGGCGACTGCACATGTATCAGAGGAGGCATGTGCTAGTCTACAACTCTCCCCAGATCAACAGGGGGGGAGGAGCAATGACCGGACGGGGACAGCAGGGGGAATTGGCAATTGGGGAGGAAATGGGAGAAAAAAATGGAGGGAAATATAATCAATCAAATAAATCAATTGCAAACCTTTATCAACAAATCCCTAAGAAAAATTATTCATATCTACTGGCCAGACAAGATCAGCAATAACGACAAAGACACAACAGTATAGGCCCTTTTCACGGGGCCATTTTGTGTCGAAAAGGCCGGTTAAACACAGGTGCAAGCAAAACAGTAATGAGGGTTTCCAACTTACACTCGTGGAAGTTGGAAACCCTCATTAGTGTTTTGCTTGCGCCTGTGTTTACCCTGCCTTTTTGACACAAAATGGCCCCCGTGAAAAGAGTCTATTACCAGAAGCAGAAGAAATTGGAAGATGGAGATGGAGATGGATGAGGCACACAGCAGACAAGCTCTGACATGGAACCCTCAAGGGACGAGGAAAAGAGAACCGCCAAAGAACACCTGGCAATGAGATGTCTAGGCAGACACCAAGGGACCGGGATCCACCTGCTATCAGATAGAAACAGACAGAGACGTCTGGAAGTCCCTGGGCAATGGCCTCTACCCCAGGAGGGGTGGCACATTGTGTCATGGTCATGGTGTGTGCTATGGCCTATACCCGTCAGTGAGCTAGCTGCCTGTGTCTTTAAAGCTATGGTCTGTCACTTAGTAGTGCTGAACTTTTGTCTCCCCCTTGTGGCAGTGAGAGTATGTGCGCTGTACGTGATGTTGGAAAAATTAGTTCCTGACCGTTTCTTTTACTCTTCGTTAATTGTCACACAAAAACTGCAAACACTTATCGAGGTGTCGTTTAAAAATACACAGCACATCTTCTTTGTACATTACGACTTCAGAGCTCATGAACACGCCGAGGAAGAACCGCTTCCCAACTTGGGAAATGAGACCATGAAAGCAGCACGTGAATGCAGCATTTGTCAAGGGCTCCAGCGTAGCCTGCTCCGCCTCCGTCGCTACTGATGCCTCTGTAAAACAGTGGACAAATTGTTTTGAGCGTCACACAACCAACCCCCACAAAATGACTCGTTTCACTATCAGAATTTTATACATTTGATCCGAAAGGCTAACAGAGCCACATGATTGAATTATTTGATCCACATTCATGTTAGCAGCGGGCTAACCATAAGGGCTAATGTACACCGCCTCCGGGAACAGATGTGGTACGGCTCCGGTATGGCTGCGAACAGCCATGTCATCTGTCATATACAGTAACCCCTGTGACAACCATCTCTAAAGTACAGCAGATCCAGCTCTTATTCAGCTTATGTAGCCACGCCCATTTGACCCGGTTGTGACTTCCGGCTAAAAAAAAGAAAAAGAAAAAGGCCGGCTTCTCCAATATCATCTAACTCTGAATTAACTAATCATTTAGCCAATTGTATGTAACATACCAAATAAATAAAGCAAACGGCAATGTCTAATGAATGCAATGCCATGTAACTGGCTCGTTAATTCTCGCATTCCAGGGAATTACGTTAACATCTGCGGGTCTTATAAGTAAGTGGCTCGAGCGCTCGGAGGAGAGAAAACTATCTGAAGCTTTCTTTGTTCAGGTCCAGGTTTTACAAGAAAGTGCTCGTCATTGTCGACGATAACGTTATCTGACCTGGCTAACAGTGGATACTCGCTTGCTTGCTGTGTACCGAGCTCAAAGTATACGTTCTTTATTTTACCCCCTGCACTGTCCGCTACAAAAACAACTCTCTTCTTTGACGTTCTTTTGTATTTCGCGCCGTGACCGCCGGAAGTGTTAGAAGAATTTGGCCCACTGCCGCGTATGAACATAAGGTGAATAGAGTCATTTGGTCAACCATGGACTTAGCTTCCAATCTATTCTCTAAAAGGCATCATTTTGTTACATGTATGAATCATTTGATCTGGATCAAAGCATCTTTAGTTATTTTCCACTCGTCGTTCTGTCTCTTCGCTCTTTTCTCCTCGGCTGTTGCCCTCCCTCCATCTGACTTCAAGGCCTTCGTGCAACAGCCTCTCTGACCTCGAGTGCTGCCAATTACAAGCCTTTGAAACGCAACCTGGAAACATCACACGTTCCCTGTGTGTGTGTGTGTGTGTGTGTGTCCGTGTCTCTCTCTCTCTTTACACCCCTGCTGCTGCTCTGTTGTCCATCAGGCGCTGCAGAGCCGCCTGATGGCCTCAGTGCAGACCTGCTGTGTCGAGGACATAATGTATCAACAATTGACGTAGCCATCGTGACGTCATCCATTGGTTTGTGGGCTCCCAATCTGAAGCCTCTGGTTTCGCATTGTGACCGTCGCCATCTTGGTATTCTTGGAGCCAGAAGTGACCATATTTGGATGAGAAGTGCCTCAGCGCCGCCTGCTGGCGCCTGCTATTGGTCCATGAATGGCAAGCTGCCCCAATCACTGGACAGGCAAACCTGTCAATCACTCCTCAAAACATAGTCTTCTTAATGCCGGGCTCAAATTACGCAAATTCAGCCTGATATTAACAATGACGAACAGCCATTTTTTTTTACCTCTTATAGTGTGACACCATCAAAGACCAGCGTCGCCTCACGACACCCCGACGAAAAGACAAGACGAGTTCCTTTTGACTTCAACTTGGAGCTTCAGCTTCCAGGGCAGAGACAAAAGAGTGTCCCCGTCCCATAACCATAGTAACTCACTCACTCCTACTTCCTGCATGGGAGGCTGTGATGTGAGGAGAGGAGGAGCCACTGACAGCATGCAGGGAACGCGAGAAGAAATATAGGCTACAAAATCTAATTGATTCTATTGTGGGCTACAATATAGGCCTACCGAATACGCTATGGATTTTATAGTCTATATTGCTGGCTTTCTGCTGCTACACGGTGCTGATGTAACGGCGTTGTGTAGGTGGTACTTGCAGCAACCCATGTTAAGGGCTTGTTCAGGGGTGGATTCGAACTGCCGACCCTCGGCTTGGGAGTCCGACATGTTAACCGCAACACCAAGAGAGCTAGCTCCCTTGGCGGAGCTGATTAACATGCCTTTATACCTGGGGAGTGAGTTTAACCAATCCACTCGCTACCACTCGGGACTCACGTGGAATCTGTGCTGATTCAACTCGGTTACACTGAGGTGGTGCTGTGCTATCTGTCTGTCTTGCCTGCCCGTGCGCTCAGTCCTCTTTTCGCTCCGTGAGGTTATCAATTATGATTGTTTTTGAGAAAATCGACTTGTGGCGTGCGTCTCATTCCCGACTTGGCAGTCAGTCCTGGTCGGGATCAGACTTGTAGTGATACCAGTCTCCTTGCCAAGACACGTCACAAATGTATGCCAGTATGATTGCCTAGTCTGACATGGCGACATTGTGAAAGACAAAGAAAATGTTGCGTAGCCTGATGCCGACATTATCGTCTATTTTAGGCTCTAAATGGGACCATCATTTACAAAATGAACATCATGCTTTATTGAATAAGTCTTCAGATTAGATTGAGACCATGAACCCATTAGGAAAGTGTTTACTGAGGTCATAAATCAAGTGAGTGCTCAGGTCAAAGTTCACCCCCATACAGTTGTTATGAACAGTGAAATTATACCATAAAATGTCCCCCCTTTTTTTGGCAATACCATCGCGGGCCACAGGTTGGCTCATTTATAAATTACTATTAATCTTGTGCACTACGCACCAGTGGTGTAATGTAACAAAGTATTAATACTTAAGTACGGTACTTAAGTATTTGAGTATCTGTACTTTACTTGAGTATATTTCTGTCAACTTTCACTTTTACTCCACTACATTTCCCAAATAAAATGGATACTTTTACTCCACTACATTTCCCCCCAAGCATCTTAGTTACAAAGTGAAATCAGAAGAAGCTGGGTAGCCTGCAAGCAATCAGGTTTGGCAAATCACTGCTCCTAGTTTGCAAGTTCTCTATAGAGATGCAAAGTCCCGCCCCTTCCGGTCGGGCCCTAAGCGAACCAGCGTCTGAAAAAAGATGTGAATGGCGAGACACAATAATCTTTTGATCCCGTTTCAATTGTGCCATGAGGTACACATATTATTGTCAATTTAAAAGATAACTTTGCAAAAAAAACTGTTGCACTATAAGTTATAAGTCAGAAAGACTACACATGCACGCGTAAGTTGCGTATATATATATATGTAGTAGTTTGTGCGGTTTCATACAAAACCAAATGTTAAGTTTCAGTTTCACGACAAACTGTGACTTTCTTAACTTGAAAGGTCATCTTTCAAATTGACGAAATTGACATGTGGTCAATTCAATTGGGATCAAAGAAAGTATCTTTTTTCGCCGTTCACCACCATTCATATTTTTTCAGACGCTGGTTCGTAGCTGAAGGAAGCATCTCTATAAAAGTGCGTTTCAAGAAGGCGTGTAAAAGATGATGCTGAATTTGCCCCATGGAAGGCAGGGTCGCAGCGTACAAGTCTCAAAGTAAGATGAATGAGAACGGCATGGGCGACTACTAAGTTTCAATTTTGGTCTAACTTTATCTCCTGGGGACCGTGAGCTGTGAGTTATGGAGCGCTGGATATACGGCACGGCCCCTCCCCACGGCACTCCGGGCGCCGGATGAGCTATGAATTCTGGGCTGAGCATAAATCAGTGCTTATCCAACTTCAGCAGCCAAACAGACAAACTCAACAGTCACTTGGCACGTCGCTTGTTTGTCTTCGCCTTCAGCTCATTTCCGTGGCAGCGGCAGCAGGTACACTGTAAAAAATGACAAGCAAATTACAGAAATAAGCTTATTATCGTGGAAATGAGACAGATTGCCACCCTATTTACACTAGAGGGGATTTAGCAGACATTTTGTCCAAAACCAATTACAAAAAGTACAACTGAATAGTGAATATGAATGAATACACTTGAATACACTGTTACACAGCTCAAATATACTGTACATTGTGTATACTTTATTATCCCTGTGGGGAAATGTGTCACTATAGGACAGAGACGGGGACTTGGACTTGAGACTTAGACTTGAGCCGCACTTAAGTCACACACACACACACACACACACACACACACAGTGACTTGACTTGAGACTCATCCTCAAAGACTTGAGACTTGACTTGGACTTGAAGGTTTGGGACTTGTGAACAATGTTTATTTTTCTTTTTTTGTGTGCATTAACATGAAGGAAATGTCTACTAATGTCATCTCTAATCAATGCTGATGCTGTATTCTAATAGATAAGGAGTGAGGATAATACAGTACATGCTTTGAATTCCTTAGTTTGAGCTTTGCAGTGTTCTAAGCAGCCCGGATGGCACGCAGCAGATGATAGAACACTCATTCATAGGGACTTGAGACTTGACTTGGACTTGTGACCAAAGACATGAGACTTGACTTGGACTTGCAAAAAATGACTTGTGAGCATCTCTGCTATAGGAGCAGTGGGCAGCAGCAGGAGTACCCGGCTGACCCTATACACACACTATATGAGGGATAAGTGTTGGTAAACAAATGGCTTACTGGGGGTAACGTTATAATGGGACCCTATGAAGCCAGCCTTGAGTGTCTCGCACTAGCAGGCTGTGCTTTTTACTAAATTCACTTCATTTTAAAAAACGGCGACAGTTCGCACAACTTTAACACGACATACATACATCAGACCCTTGAGATATACTTCTCACTCAGAATGTCAACATATAAGCAATGTGACGCATAGTTTTTGAGATATTAACATTTGTTTGACACAACTCATACGAGTGAACTGCTGCGGTTCCGCATTTCCGGGTGGTTGTGAGATCCCACTGATTGGTCCTGTAGGAGCAGTGGGCAGAAGCAGCCGGAGTACCCGGCTGAAACCCAAACAAACGCGGAGAACATACATACACAGAAGGGATGGGATGGACCGGGCTTCAAACTCGGGACCTTCTTGCTGTGATGCTCTGAGTGCTAACTGCTAACCAAGGAGCTTCTATATAACTGGAGGCTGAACGGAAAAGATGGCCACCCATTCATTTGAACGTAAGCTGCTCACAGCACATTAAGCATTTGAAGGTTGTTGTTTTTGCAGTTTTTCTTCCTGGTTTTACTTCCGTGATGTGCAGGCCAAGGTCATGTGACATGTCTGCTTTATAGAGCTAGTCTGGCTGGAAAAACGTCGTTCCGTGTCATCCGGCTATGGGCGAAACACCCCCACGACATCCGCCCGGAAGCAAAGTGCAGCTGTGCTCCCGATCAATCCTTGCGTTCTGTTCAGAAAAATTGGAAAGTAACACTTAAGAACTCAAAGAGTCATTTTTGACTTTGAGTGACACCCAGAACATTTTTTCTCTGAGTTTTACAACTTTTTCTTTCCCCATGTAAGTGGACGAGAATTTCTGCTTCTGGGCTCCAGGGCATCACATGACTTGCAATACTGAGCTTGGCCACCATGTTCAATTTGCTTCACAGCCCAGAGCTGTTCCTGGGGGCTCGGTGCTAACCACTGAGCCACCATGTCGTCCCAGGTCAAATTTAGCAATAGCATTGCATAATTCAGAATTAATTTGATAAATGATACGTAATACATGAATATCTTAGCAGGTGATTTGATACATCTGTAAGCTTAGTTATAGCATTTGTACCAAAGTTTTGTCCCAGAGATTTTCATATTAAACAGTTTTGGGTTCTGATACTTTGTTAAAAAAAAATGAGCTCAGGAACTTATTTCATCTGGCAGCTGGACTTTTTTGCACAAAGTACGAAAAAAGTGCCGGATTTGTAAGTTTCATATTCATGGTAATGCAGATGATGGATTAGCATCATGTTGTAATACACAGATGCTTAGAGGAACACGGTTGTTGTGTTGCTTTGCTGAACACGAGCGCAGTGATTTCATCTTGAGCCTTCAGTTATTATCAGGCTTATGTAAATGTTTGCAAAATGAGCTGCCAGTGCAGGAAAACAATGGGTTTGCTTCAACAGGCTAACCTTGACGAGCCGCTGTGAGATGATACCATCTGTTTTCCTGAAAGCTCGAGCAGCCTTGTGTTTATTTGCTCACCAACTCTCTTTCAAGTTAGCTTAGCTATAGGTCAGCAGCACTAACGCACCAGGCACTCACAGCGCGTCAGGGGAGAGAGGTGACCACGTTACCGTTTAGGAGACTCGCTAGTACCATCTGTTAGAATTGGCGGAGCCTGCGGTGACGCATCTCTATAAGGTACTATGTCTGGCGGTAGTAAGCAAGGATGTGTTGTGTTATACAGGCAATGGGTTGTAGTTGTAGAGGTGATTACAGTCAGAGTAAATAGTGAATTTGCCCTTTGCTTATTGTAATGAATCTGTAGTGTGCTTTTTTTTAATCCCGTGCCGTTGTGCTTATGTGTGAGTGTGAATCAGTGCCATGGGCTATAGTTCTACTGGAACAGATGAAATAAGTGAATGAACATTAGGGAGGATTCATAATGATCAGAGGTGAAACTCTTTCATTGGATTCACCCTCATGCGCCCCTCAAATCACAATTTCTCGTCCGAAACCCATCGCGCTTGACAGATTGTCAGCTGATGGAGGCCGGCGCTCCGCCCGTGTGGGCTGCCCCATGCTGCAGAGTGAGCGGCTCCATTATCCCGCCCGGGAGTCGGGGTGGTAGTTGGGCGGGCGGGGGGGGGGGGGGGGGGGGGGGGTGGGGGGGGGGGGGGGGTGCATATATTACTGTATATTAGAGCATAATTATTCTGCAGGAGACAGCGGGATGAGGGATGGAGGGCGAGAGAGATAGGACAAGATGAGAGAAGGGAGAGAGCGAGAGAGAGAGAGAGAGAGAGAGAGGGCGAGAAGTAAAGAGAAACAGAAGGAAAAAGAGGAGAAAAGAAAGAGTGAGGAAATGTAAAAAAGAAGAAGAGAGCAGACAGAGGGTGAAACACAAGCGTGATTGTGTGTGTGTGTGTGTGTGTCTGTGGGTGTGTGTGTGTGTGTGTGTGCGTGTGCGTGTGCGTGTGTGGCAGAGAGTGATAGAAACACAGAGAGAGTAATTACAGAGGTTGAGCCAAAGGGTTTGTCTGTGGATCATTAGCTGGCTTAAAGAGGCACGCTGAGCGCTGGCGGACCACCCCGCACACACACACACACACACACACGCACGCACGCACACGCACACACACACACACGCCAGGGTAGGAAATTAGCGGGGGCTCGGGGCCAAATGCCCCTAAAAAATCTAGAATGACCCTTGGAATTGGGAGTCACAGCATTCTAAGTGTGTTATTTCTGTAGCGTATAGCAAGCCGCGGCTAGCAGACCGTTGCTTAAACTCGTAACTGAAATAATAATGTTTAACAATTCAATTCATTCATATTTGCTGAGGGTCCCCTGAAACCTCTTCAAGGATCCCACGTTGAGCCATTGCTCAAACAAAATGACTGAGCCCAGACTGGACCCGTTTGGCCCTCTAGGATGGCTGATGGCTAGACCCAAGCTAGCCATAAAGTGGAAATCATGGCTAATTAATATGTTCAGGTTGACCCTGTTTGGCCCTGTGAGGGAAAGCAGACTGATAGATAGACCCAGACTAGCCCTGTTTGGCCCTGTGAGGGAAAGCAGACTGACAGATAGACCCAGACTAGCCCTGTTTGGCCCTGTGAGGGAAAGCAGACTGACAGATAGACCCAGACTAGCCCTGTTTGGCCCTGTGAGGGAAAGCAGACTGACAGATAGACCCAGACTAGCCCTGTTTGGCCCTGTGAGGGAAAGCAGACTGACAGATAGACCCAGACTAGCCCTGTTTGGCCCTGTGAGGGAAAGCAGACTGACAGATAGACCCAGACTAGCCCTGTTTGGCCCTGGGAGGGAAAGCAGACTGACAGATAGACCCAGACTAGCCCTGTTTGGCCCTGTGAGGGAAAGCAGACTGACAGATAGACCCAGACTAGCCCTGTTTGGCCCTGTGAGGGAAAGCAGACTGACAGATAGACCCAGACTAGCCCTGTTTGGCCCTGTGAGGGAAAGCAGACTGACAGATAGACCCAGACTAGCCCTGTTTGGCCCTGTGAGGGAAAGCAGACTGATAGATAGACCCAGACTAGCCGTGTTTGGCCTTGTGAGGGAAAGCAGACTGATAGATAGACCCAGACTAGCCCTGTTTGGCCTTCTAGTGGAAACCAAGCTAACGAGTACGCCCGGGCTAGTCCTGTTTGGCCCTGCAGCTAAAACCACACTAATGGATGATTCCAGGCTATGGGCCCTAGAGCAGAAAACAGACTGCTACCGAGTTCACACACACACACACACACACACACACACACACACACACACACACACACACACACACACACACACGCACACAGGGCAGAAAGCAGACTGCTACCGAGTTTGACCTGAGTGGAAATCATAACCGGATCTCAGGAAGAAAAAAATTAATAAAAGTTAAATGGGTGGAAAAGTATTAGAATGGGAACATTAACTGCTATTAGATAGCATAGAACACACACACACACACACGCACGCACGCACGCACACACACACACACACACACACACACACACACACACACACACACACACACACACACACACATAACCTGGTTATTTAGTGAAGCCTACTGTGTGTGTGTGTGTGTGTGTGTGTGTGTGTGTGTGTAATCTCTCGAGACAGACTTTCGACTTGTATCCAAAATCTGTCAGCAAGCTCCATGAAAAGCTGTGTAACAGCGCTCGCACGCATGCTGCACTTTACCCGATCAAAATGAAGTGAACGTGACAGAGTGTGTAGTCAAAAACTTACCATTTTCAACGTATAGCAAGTTGCTACTTGCTACTAGCAACGAGCTAGAGTTGTTATTGTTGTTTCATAGCGACGGACGGATTTGAGAGCGACACGCAGGGAGCGGAAAAGAAATCCATTAATGGGCGGAGCCGGTCGGTTGGAGCCAATGGCAGAGCTTGCAGGGAGCGCAAAGGGATTTTCTTCCGCTGCCGTCGGAGCCTCTTGAGTTCCTGTTGCACAGCATTGAAACTAGGCTGCCCCCAGAGGTTAGAGGAAAAAATACACTTTTTTCTTTTTACCCATGGGTTCCCAGATTGGTGTGTGTGTGATGCCTCACGCTGGTTATCCAGGTAATTGAGCCACGACAAAAAGGCATCTCCCTCACACACACACTCTGAAACACACACACACACACACACACACGCACACACATATACTCTCTGAAACACACAAGCGTGCACACACACACACTAACGAGGTTATAGCATTGAGCGTGACTGTTGAGGTGGGAGACATGGACAGCTTCTCTCAAACTGTATTACTCCTCCTCACTCATTCACAGTCTATTAGGGAGAGAGAGAGGGAGGGAGAGGGAGAGGGAGAGGGAGAGGGAGAGGGAGAGGGAGAGGGGGAGAGAGGTAAATTGAATAGGAAAATATGGGGCGAGAGAGAGAGAGGGGAGAGAAAGAGATAGAGGTAAATTTAATAGAAAAAGATGGGGCGAGAGAGGGAGAGAGAGAGAGGGGAGAGAAAGAGATAGAGGTAAATTTAATAGAAAAAGATGGGGCGAGAGAGAGAGAGAGAGAGAGGGGAGAGAAAGAGATAGAGGTAAATTTAATAGAAAAAGATGGGGCGAGAGAGGGAGAGAGAGAGGGGAGAGAAAGAGAGAGAGGTAAATTGAATAGAAAAAGATGGGGCGAGAGAGAGAGAGAGAGAGAGAGAGAGAGAGAGAGAGAGAGAGGGGAGAGAAAGAGAGAGAGAGGTAAATTGAATAGAAAAAGATGGGGCAAGAGAGAGAGAGAGAGAGAGGGGAGAGAGAGAGAGGTAAATTGAATAGAAAAAGATGGGGCGAGAGAGAGAGAGAGAGAGGGGAGAGAAAGAGAGAGAGAGGTAAATTGAATAGAAAAAGATGGGGCGAGAGAGAGAGAGAGGAGAGAAAGAGAGAGAGGTAAATTGCGAGAGAGAGAGAGAGAGGGGAGAGAAAGAGAGAGAGAGGTACATTTAATAGAAGAAGATGGGGAGAGAGAGAGAGAGAGAGAGGGAGAGACAGAGAGAGAGAGGTAAATTGAATAGAAAAGATTGGGCGAGCAGGGGATTTGTGGAGAGAACAGAAGGAGAGAGAGACGACTGGAAGGGATTGTGAGGAGAGAGTTAGGGATAGATAGATGGATGTGCTGATGTACTGTAGATAGAAAAATAACTGAATCACGTTTATGTGTTGTTCTTCCTGCATGTGCTATGAAGTGCTTTTGAATAGTCCATCGCCAGATCGGCCATGGGAGCTGAAGAAGTGAATGCTCCATTCATTTCTCCAGAGACGCTTAGTAAAATCCTTATAAAAAGACTTTTACTGGGACAAACCAGCTATACTCCGAATCAGGAGAGGCCGGAGAACATTTCACTCAGTGATTTTAAATGTCATTACAATGTGGTTAGGATTATGCAATTGAACAGATTTGGCCAGGTGAGGCGTTTCATGTTTCTGCTGGTGTGACAGATGGAATTCGGGTATAGCAGAATACATTTGTGGTCTGTGCTAAGATTAAAAAGATCATACAGTCGTGGGAACAATTGATGAAGTATGTTTAGATATAGTTGAAAAGCAGTAAAAACTCATATTTTGTTAAAAGGCACTAAAAGGGTTAAAGTGCTTGGGAACAATTGATCAAGTATGTTTCGAATAGTTAAAAGCAGCAAAAACTCATTATTCGTCCTATAGCAGAATAACATGAAGCATTTGTTTTTATATTGATATCATATTTATGTTGTGGTGGGCATTTTCATGTTGTGGTGTTTCATGATTGTCTTTGTAGTTATGTTTAGTCATTTGAGAACAGAACAGCATACATTTTCTGTTTCATTATGCTCAGGTTTCGGAAGTTTCACAAACAGTTGTAATTACTGGAGGGTACCAGCAGGCGGCGCCTAGGCGCTTGGACACTGCTTCCGCCCTTCTGACGAAAATAGACTTTGATCTGGCCTGGGAAAGCAGCTGCGTGCATCATCTACTCTTTCCACACATATCCGCCTTTTACAGGTATTTATCCCTCATGGTAACATTTGATAGTTTGTCCAGTATGCTGTGTGAATGTATGTATGCCCTCGGCAAACTGTTTATAGTGTGACACGTCCGTGCATTGTTAAGGAATGCAGTTAATTACCTGGCGAGGAACTAAGCTAACGTAGCTAAGCTAACGTTAGCCACCTGCAGCCGTCTGGTGCAGTGTTAGCACCGTGTGGTGTGCAAAGCTAACTTTAGCAGCTCATGTGGTCTGGAACAGTTAGGCCCAATTCCAATCCGCCCCCTAAACACTCAAGCCCTGAACCCTCAGTCCCTCTAATGGCCGCCATCTGAAAGTGGTTGAGTCATCAAGTGTGGAAGGGATCCACATTGGATAAATAAGAGGATTGGGACAGCAGAGCCCTTTGCACTTGACAAGATGATGTTGACTCTGGCACGTTTGGGGTTTGCTATATATTGTTTATTGTCAAGACGCTTTGAGGAATAGACTCCCTGATGAGTCTGTTCTCATCCAGGCTCTGGCTCCGAGTGGACAACAGGTAATTTAAAAATAAATGTAGCCTACTGCAAAATCTGCAATCTGCAACATGTGTAATTATAATTAAAATAAGCATAATAATGACATGTCACCCAACATTATACACAATGTCAATACTGTACAATACAGATTCGGTAAAACTATTTCTCATTCATCAAAAAAGTTGTGGATTGCAATTGTAGACCTAATAGAAATGATCGATGATTATTCTAGGATTGTGTAAAATAACTACTTGCCCTTCTCTGATATAATATTTTTGTCTAATCTGAAATCCCTATTAATGTAATGTTTCATTGTCAATTAAGGCATTCCAGCGCACTCGCAAACACCGCGTTCGTTTCGCGCGTGTTGTTTTATTTTTTTTACAGATATTTGCAGCCTTCCCCGTTTTATACATCACAACGCTATGCATTGTGGGCAATTCCCTTTCCGTAAGTGGCCATAGCTGCTCCCTTACGGTAAGGGGGCAGAAAGGGCTCACTCTGAGCCCTCATTCACTTTGTGATTTCACCGTGGGACATCCCTAAACCCTCACTCCCTTCACGTGAACGCGCCTCTAAGGGCTTGAGGCAGTAAGGGGGCGGATTGGGATTGGGCCTAAGTGCCTTGTGGCCATGTCAACATGTTTAGTAGTTACTGCTGTTGTATTGTGTGGACTGCCCTGTGTTGATTGTTGCAGTGCCTGAATGAGTGAGTTTATATTAATAAGTTACTGGTTTACCTGTACATTCCAATAGTCATATTTTAGTATAGTATATTGATGTAGCTACAGTATATTATATTTGACTTATCCACCTTATTTTTGAATGCCCTGCTGTCAAATAATTATGGGTAGGTTCGGTCTGAACGTGACTGATTGTCGCAGCTTGCCATTTCCGCTGGGGGGAACAAAAGTTGCTTGTCACTCGTTTGACGACTTATTTGAGGGAATGTAATCATTTTATCTATAACATTTGCTATTTCTGTTGCTCTTTCAACAACTCGGGATATTTATCGACGTGATTTGCTCCGTTCGCCTGCAGCTGTCATTTACAGACGGGCACTTGCTATGTTGTGTCTGTGTCGGGCTGACAGCAACGTAACGGGGGGGGCGGGCACCGGAAGAAGCGCCCACGTAGGCATCATGGCAGCTAGAAATAAGGCGGATATTGTTTTTCAGCAACTTAGTAATAATATCCACTGTGACATCTGTATGTGCAGCACATGTATGTTTCTGTGACTTAAAAGACAAAACACACTTTGATCTGGGAAAGCAGTGTCATCTATTCTTTCCACACCACATCCCCCTTTTACAGGGCTTTACACCGGCAGGTGAATGTGGAGCTCGGCCAGGTGAGGCGTTTCACCTTTCTGCTGGTAGGTGAACCTGGAGCTCGTGGTGTCGGCAACATGGAGGTAAGGTACAGTAAACATTGTTCATTTGCTAGGATTCCACATTGTGATGATACGAAGCAGCTTTTAATTGTATTTTTTTAATGAATGTTTTCATGCCTTAGGTAAGCATTTGTTCACCATTAATGAATGCATTGACTCGTGTTAGCTAATACAGCTGATTGCATCCTGTTATCGAGTGCGTTTGAATGAACCAAAACCAACCCGACTTCACACAAAGCCTGTTAGTAGTTTGTGACACGACCTGGTGGAAGGAGTAACGATAGGCAACCGTGAAATTGCACAAATCAAGATAAAAGCTTGTTCTCTGGAGATTTGTCTGTATATAAACTACCAGTCAAACGTTTGGAAACACATTTTCTTTATTTGTTTACAAAACAACATTTTAGAATAGTGGTAAAGACATCAAAACACTGACTACGTTTACATGCAGATGTCATGCACACAATATTCCACTATTATTCGGAAAATGACAATATTCTGGATTTGATATGGGTCATGTAAACAGCATATTCCGGTTGCATGTTCCGAATTTGGCCTTTTTCTGAGTGTAGCATTTTCCGATTAAGACATCTGGGTTATTCCAGTATTATTCGGGTTTTAGGAGGATTCTTTGATCATGTATACAGCGCATTCGGAATATGCGTCTCAATCAGGGTTTTTACTGCAGTTTGCGACGCATGTTGCCTGTTTGTGGTCAACTAATGTGTGCTAGAAAGCACTAGAAGAGGCGATATAATCATATAATCCATCATCTCTGGCATGCAAAAAGAAAAGCCCACATTTCTGATCGGGAGGAGATGAGAAACATTGATTTAAAGAGAGATATTTAAAGAGAGAGTGGTGCCCAGTCTGCCCACGGAAGTCCACAATGCTTGTGAGCCTGCGAGGTAATAACGTAGGCTACTAGCCTACTTTTTATGAAAGACTTGGATGCCCAACGCCAAACTCCCCGCCCTCCCTCACGTGTCGGGGAGGGCGAGCTACGGCTGCATGTAAACGGAAATATTAGTGGATTATTCATTTAGTCGGAATATTGTCATTTTCCGAATATGGGCAAAAACCGGAATATTGTGTGCATGTAAACGTAGTTAATGAAATAAGACAAATTAAATGATGCAAATGGTCTACAGATCAAAACCATCTAATATTTTTGATTCTTTAAGTAGCCAGCCTTTGCCTTGATGGAAAGGCTTTGGAAGGAAATTCACACTACATAGTGTAGGATCAACTTCACTCTTTATATTTGTCTGAAAAACAAATGTCAAGCATTTTAAACAGAAGTCTTGAGATCTAAATGGCTTTAAGTTTATGAAAAGCATAGTACATTAATCAGTTGTGTCCACACTTTTGACTGATAGTGTATAGAATGTTATGCAAGTTTAATGCACTCAGTGTAACAAACAACAGAATTAGGAAAACCAAATACTTCTAATTTGTTAGTAAACTAAGCTTGTTCACCAACATTCCGCTAGGCATTTTCCCAGACGGCCAGTGCAGCCGGTAACGTTCCAAAATTCCGGCCATATCGAATATTTACCGGCCACTATTAAAAAAAGGAGGTTATAAAATAAACGTTTTGAAAACGTTTTTTTTGGGAAGCGTGACTTTGGCGTGTTCTGCCTCTCTGGAACACGGAACATGTGATGAACATCTGATGAACATCTCAGTCAGATGTAACCTGACAGAGCAGGTTCAGTCAGATGTAACCTGACAGAGCAGGTTCAGTCAGATGTAACCTGACAGAGCAGGTTCAGTCAGATGTAACCTGGCAGAGCAGGCTGGGGCTCAGACACGACCTTTACATCCAATCCTATTGTGGCTTCTTGTGATTTATTGTGTTCACCACAGAGAGCTCCACCAGATACGCAGCACACCATTAGCCAGAGACACTGATTCATTATGAAGCTCTCTCTCCCTCTCTCTACTCGTTTTCCTCTCACTCTTTGTTTGATCTCTTCTCCTTCTCTTCTCCCTCTGTCATTCTCTCCCTCAAGTCTCTCTCTTTCCTCAGTCTCTCTCTCTCCCTCTTTCCTCAGTCTCTCTCCCTCTTTTCTCAGTCTCTCTCCCTCTTTCCTCAGTCTCTCTCTCTCTCCCTCTTTCCTCAGTCTCTCTCTCTCTCCCTCTTTCCTCAGTCTCTCTCTCCCTCTTTCCTCAGTCTCTCTCCCTCTTTCCTCAGTCTCTCTCTCTCTCTCCCTCTTTCCTCAGTCTCTCTCTGTCTCCCTCTTTCCTCAGTCTCTCTCTCTCTCCCTCTTTCCTCAGTCTCTCTCCCTCTTTCCTCAGTCTCTCTCTCTCTCCCTCTTTCCTCAGTCTCTCTCCCTCTTTCCTCAGTCTCTCTCTCTCTCCCTCTTTCCTCAGTCTCTCTCCCTCTTTCCTCAGTCTCTCTCTCCCTCTTTCCTCAGTCTCTCTCCCTCTTTCCTCAGTCTCTCTCTCTCTCCCTCTTTCCTCAGTCTCTCTCTCTCCCTCTTTCCTCAGTCTCTCTCCCTCTTTCCTCAGTCTCTCTCCCTCTTTCCTCAGTCTCTCTCCCTCTTTCCTCAGTCTCTCTCTCTCCCTCTTTCCTCAGTCTCTCTCTCTCCCTCTTTCCTCCGTCTCTCTCTCTCTCCCTCTTTCCTCAGTCTCTCTCCCTCTCTCTATAGTGATATTTCCTGTGTCCATATTAGACCTCATATACCCTCCTTCACATAAACACACAATGCAATTATACTGCTTAACCAATATTTCACAGGTGTGTGTGTGTGCGTGAGTGTGCGCGTGTTTGTGTGCGTGCATGCGTGCGTGTGTTACCATTAGCTAACTATCACTTTTTAAAGGGCAGCACTGGACAAGTCCATTAACCTCCCCTAGTGTGTGTTTGTGTGTGTGTGTGTGTGTGTGTGTGTGTGTGTGTGTGTGTGTGTGTGTGTGTGTGTGTGTGTGTGTGTGTGTGTTAGCTGTGTGTAAGCCATCTTTCTAGCTGTTGTAAAGGCCAACAGTAGGCACGATCATTACCTTTGTGTGTGTGCGTCATGTGTGTGTGGCACACAGCTGTTAGCTTTTAGCTGTTAACTGCGTTCCCACTGTGAGTCAATGGAAAGGCTAATGGCTGCATGCTAACCTGCTGCTGCTATTGGGGAGTCATCTGCCATGATGACACAAACTCGGGGCGCAGCGCAGACCGACACCGGTCCGCAGCGCAGACCGACACCGGTCCGCAGCGCAGACCGACACCGGTCCGCAGCGCAGGCCGACACCGGTCCGCAGCGCAGACCGACACCGGTCCGCAGCGCAGGCCGACACCGGTCCACAAAGCATTTGCTACCGGGCCGAGAGGAAATCATTTGTGCCACAATTCAACTTGTCACAGTCTATCTGTGCTGCGACTAGCCCCAAAGTGACCCTACCACTGTACTCTGTATAGGCTATACATATACAGTATATATTTGCAGATGCGAAGATATGATAGTCCTCCTACGGAAGCCAGTAATTTAGCCGGTGCTGTTAAAATGATACTGCTGTGTGAAACAACCGTTTAAAAGCAGTCTTTCCACAGCCTGTGCTGAATTTAGGAGAGGAGAAGCTTCCTATAGTGCTGACAGGAACCTTGGGAGTTTGAGTATTTCATGACATGTTTTGCTTCCCAGGTGCGCTGGATTTGCGTTGATCACTGACTCAGCCGCTGTCTCCGTGTGACTGCATGTGTTGTTTGCTCGCCGCGTGCGAGCGAGCGGTGCACCATGATAGTGAGATCAAACACACCCTGCTGTAAATGTAAGGGCAAGTGTTATCTGTGCTAGTTTCTAGCACTTAAAATGCTACCACATCAGGGTCAGTACATCAAAGCATGTGTTTCAGCGACCCCATTGGTAAATGGAAAAAAGGGGGGTGGGGTTTGAGTGCTAGAAAGTAGTAGAGATAATGCTTGCCCTTGCCCTTGCCCTGGCCCTGGCCCTTGCCCTTGCACTGGGTGTAAGATATGGCCCAGAAGCTCCCCTGTCTCCATATCCAACAAGATGGCCGCCACTGCTGCTCTCATACAGTAAATGATTACAGTGATTGTGTAAAACACAGATAGCCTATCAGACAAAGCTGTGATGCTGTGTACAATGTGCTTAGTACGGCTGACATGGATGGGTGGGTTTTCCTCTGCTGTTTGTATCTGAGCTTCTGTCTCTTAAGCTGTGTTGACACCAAGATATTTATTTTTCTCTCTGTCGCTTGATTCAACCCTTTGGAATCGCTCTGTCGCTCTGTTTAAATCGCTCATCAACAGGCACAAGAATTGACGGACATGTGGGGGCTATAACGTTACGCAATGTCATGCTGTTTGTCCACTACGAGCCACCGTCATTGTTTACAAGCTAAAGCCTATCAGCGTGTTCCTAATGCGAGCTCCATACCGGTAGTACAGACTTCACTTCATGTCAGCTGTCAGCCTGTCAATCAGCTGTCAATGCGGTTTGTTGCCACACAATAAACCAGCGGTTTGTTCCAAGCCAGTGTGATCCTTGACTCACTCTCACACGGCAGCCAATCAGCGTTGAACAGCGAGCGACTGATGCCAGCGTATTTTCGCTCGAGTTGGGATATTTCATCTGGAGCGACGAGCAAATTTTCTCCCTATCGCTCTGTCTCTGTCGCTCGGACGCCCAGTGATTTTTCTCCCGGGCGAATATACGCTCAATCGCTCGTTTGCATTGACTTTGTATGTAAACTCGACGCCAGCGAAAAACTTTAATAGGTCGGTGTGAACGCAGCTTTATTCCTCCACATCTCATTCAGATGTTGTCTTTCAGCCCACTCTCTCTCATTTCTCCCTAGCCCACTCTCTCCTTCTCATTTTCTCTCCTCATCTCTTCCTGTCACTCTCAGCCTCCCCGATGACTCCTGCTCTCTCTCTCTCTCTCTCTCTCTCTCTCTCTCTCTATCTGTCCATCCAACACCTGCTCCCTCTGCCCATTTCTCCAATTCCCTCCCGCCAGGTCCAATATCTCCATCTGTTCTACCTCCATCCTTTTCTCAAGCAGTTATTTATACTCCCTCTCTCTCTCTCTCTCTCTCTCTCTCTCTCTCTCCCTCTCTCTCTGTCCTCCTCCTCTCTCTCCCTCTCTGTCCTTCTCTTTCTCTATTTTCTCCTATCCGTCCCCGGGCCCCCTCAAGGTTTCTCCCAAGTCTGCTTTTTATTGGCAGCTTTACCTTGTCTGCACATATGGCCCATTTCCACCGCTGGTATCAGCGCGGCCCCGCACAGCTCGTCTCGCTTTTTTGTCTCATTCCACCGATCAAAAACGTGGACAGCCCGGGTTGAGTTGGGGTTGAGTCGTGCTACTTTTGGTCCCTGCTCTGTTGAGGTTCTAGGGCTGTGGACCCGGTACCATACTGTGACGTGAAAACACTGCAGACGACTGATTGGTCAGGCAGAATCGTGTTTACTGTAGGCATCTACTGTCAATGCTGGATACCAGTTTAGTGGGGCTTACCTTCTCTTCTGTTATTTCCAGAAGTTATTTCTTTTGTGTTGCTGCCTTCGGCTCTGGTGAAATAAAATCGATCTCCTTGCTCAGCTTTAACATGCGGTGGTTTTCAATTGCTTTGAGAGAGAAAAAAGTCAGCTCCTCGGGAAGCCCTTTGTAGTTGGCTCCGCTAGGCCGCAGGCGAAGCCGCGGTCTTGCCTGTTGAGTTGCCGCTGGGGTTCTCCCCGTAGCGCCTCTCCCGTCCCCGCGCAGTGCATGCATGTGAGTTTGAGTAACAACAAAGTGATATCCATTCTCCTAGCCGATTGTCACATTTGCCCATGTACACTGTAGGTCATTTAGAGGCACCAGTATTTCATAATCAGTTTAAAAGTTCTGTGTATGGATTTAATTTTAACGTTATATGTTATAGCCTACTTCGGCTATGGGCGGAGGGCAGATATGCGGTCGCTATGACGGCCAGGTGTGGGCGGAGGCGAGTAAACTTGCTATGGAAACAGAGTCTATATCAAGTAGAGACGAGTAAGACCAGATCGAGTAGAGCTGTACTGTTATATTTGGTGGAAATGAGCCAATAGGGTCATGTTTGGTGTGCTGGGTAGGATCATGTTTGGTGTGCTGGGTAGGATCATGTTTGGTGTGCTGGGTAGGATCATGTTTGGTGTGCTGGGTAGGATCATGTTTGGTGTGCTGGGTAGGAGCGGCTGTAGGATCATGTTTGGTGTGCTGGGTAGGAGCGGCTGTTGGGTCATGTTTGGTGTGCTGGGTAGGAGAGGCTGTAGGGTCATGTTTGGTGTGCTGGGTAGGAGAGGCTGTAGAATAGCTAGATTGTCTGTCTCGCTAAACTATGCTGTTGCCTACTTGCAGGGCTCGACGTTAACTTTTAAAAGTGGTTGCCGGAGGGGCAACCTGGCAGGAGCTTTTGGTTGCCCGAACAAAAATATGGTTGCCCAATTTTAGTCGCCTTATATTTTGAGTAATTAAGATACTATGCAGTAGGGGTGTCACAATATATCGTCCCACGAAATTTCGCGATAGTAAAACGTCACGATATGTATCGTTGAGATGAAATCTCATATCGTGGGGGGGAACCACCTCCAAAAAATAGACTAAGAAACGTCTTTGTTTGTTGAAGTTCAATGTGTGGAAAGTAGTTCAGTTGAACAAGTCTCTGAAGAGACACATGATAAGTTATACAGGAGAGAAACCATTCAATTGAGTTTCTGGCAAAACTGTTTACTTGACAGGAAAAACTGAAGATGCATAAAAAATAGATTAAGAAAAGTCTTGTTGTTTGAGTTTGAAGAAAAACTGAAGATGCATGAGAATTTATACTGCTGAGAAACCTTTTAGTTCAAAGTAAATCTAAGTGACGGTGTAACTCATTCTATTTCAAGATAAGCCTTATCTCCAATCTCATGTTTTTTCTAGTTGTTATTGTAATAACAATTTCCCACAACAGCATATTTTGTATTTGTGCATTTCAAATAAAATACTACTTTTCCAGTCATATATTGTCATTATTCAAGTTTAAAAAAATATTGTTAAAATCGTATCGTATCGTATCGTTATCGTGAACCCAGTATCGTGATACGTATCGTATCGTGAACTGAGTGTATCGTGACACCCCTACTATGCAGTCATAAGCCGGCTTAATAATGACGATGTGACAGAAAAGTAAGTATAATAGTCTATAGTATATAGTATAATAGGCCTATTCAGTGTGCGCACCGGGTGTAGTAGTAGTAATAATGATAATAATAATAATACATTTGTGTAATTTCGTTTTCTAAACAAATCTTATTTTTTGTTTTTATAATGCATTTGCACTGAAAGGATTTGTTTAACTAATATTTGTGAACTTTCATTTTCATATCTTTTTTTAACAGTTATTGTTCATATTGTGCTTAATGTATTAATTAAAAGCATTATTGATAATGAAGTAGCCTATGCCTCCTCATGTTCATTCAGGGATACTATGATGACAGTGGTTTGGGGCCCCCACTCTGATGTTGCATAGGGCCCCAAAAGGCCCAGAAGCGGCCCTTCAATCCCTCTCTCTCTCACCCCGTATGACAGGCTGACAGGCCAGGGATGCAAATCATTCCTCAGCACATATACGCGGTGGTAAAACGTTTTTGAAGGATGTGCTGGTCGAGGTGTATGTTGTAGGCTACATGCTTTGCAGTATAGCGTTATGCTGGAATTATGCTTGAAGTTTGGATTGTCGCACGGAAATGAGAGACACGAATCTTGACAAGGAAACGTGTGGAGCTTTTATACACTGTGTGGGTTTCTGCTCGCGGAAGTGAGCGGGAGTCTTGAAAACTCCACTTTGTCCGCCCAGCCACGTCCACGTAGTTACACAATTCGGGGTCTGCACGGCGAGGCGAAAACCGTCTGCATAGGAGCCTTGTGGAGGGGCGCGTCTGCTGATTTGACTCACTTTTCCGTGCGGACACTCGCGGTCGTCGCCGATGTGGGAAGCAAATGAGACCTAAGCGCTTGTTGTAGGCTACATGCTTTGCAGTATAGCATTAGTTTTCCGTCCCGTTCAAAGACGCACGTGTATTTCACCTCGATGACAATTTCCTCGTCCTTTGTTTCTGTGCGGGGCTGCGGGCGGACGAGGTTCTTCTTGCGTCTTGCAGCCGCTGTGATTGTGTGCGAGCAGCCCCACCTGTCCGAGTCAGTACTCGTTAAACACACCGCACGTGCAGCATGCATCACGTAGGTTCCGACTGGTAATTAGTAACATCATTCCGATTGTAACAGCAATAAAATGTCACATATATGTCACTCACAACAAGTATAATATATTTATTTGGTCTATATTTTGCTGTTTGCTGCTGTACATATCTTTTTGCATGTTAAAACGTGGTTGCCCCTGGGGCAACCAAAGGCCAAGAAATGGTTGCCCTGTTTTTTTTTGGTTGCCCGCAACCGTTAATGTCGAGCCCTGACTTGGTCTTCTTTTTATATCTTACCTTGTGTTTTTATTGATTATAGAGTGCTTAAGTCCCGCCCCTCTTTGCTAAGAAAGTGAATTTCCCATTCATTGTTCCATTGATGTTTTGTAAAATCCTTATGAATTAGAAAGAGTTGTACTCTTTCTATTCAGCTACGACATGAATCACAAGTGACCATAAAACATTTGACTTGGACAAAACAACAACAACAACACTTTGTTTGTTTGTTTGAGTCCGAGTCAAATGTTTTATGGTGGTTAATGGCTTGTTTTGAGTTTGTTAAGTTCTCATTGACTATAGAGTCAGACTGAGACACATCTGTAGAAGCTAAGCAGATTTTTAATCACATTTCAAACCACAAACCAAATGTGGCTTAAAGCTCCATTCTGTATATTTGGGGAAACTGCGCCGTCACCTAAATGCTACACTTCCTGTTTGTACGTTCAGATATCATCCTTATTTGACTGTTTCTACTTGTACTCTCTACTTTGATTATACCTTTCTGACGTGTTTAGAACTTGTTCACTGGAGAAAATAGCTCCAAATATCCCCAAATGTTGTCTCGACTTATTTCAGCGAGAGAGCTAATCGAGCTAGCAAGCGAAACACGTTTCACTTCCTAAACGTACTTCACAATAAAAACATCCCATTAGTTTGTCAGTGGGAAAACGTTTAATTTGAAGGCGCTGTGCAGGAAATGGACTTGAAAGTTCCAGGCAAATTGACACTGTCAAGACACCAAAAATGCAGGAACAAGCTTTGGAGGGAGGGCGGTGTGGGAACAAGAGAGCCGCTATTCTCTCTATTAGAAGTCACTGTACCATCAACACATGATTAAAAGCTGTTATATTAAGGTAGAAAAGTGACTTCAAAATAAAATCTATTTCTATGTGGTTTCAGACTTGATCAAATCTATTTCTATGTGGTTTCAGACTTGATCAAATCTATTTCTATGTGGTTTCAGACTTGATCACATCTATTTCTATGTGGTTTCAGACTTGATCACATCTATTTCTATGTGGTTTCAGACTTGATCACATCTATTTCTATGTGGTTTCAGACTTGATCAAATCTATTTCTATGTGGTTTCAGACTTGATCACATCTATTTCTATGTGGTTTCAGACTTGATCACATCTATTTCTATGTGGTTTCAGACTTGATCACATCTATTTCTATGTGGTTTCAGACTTGATCAAATCCGATTTGAGCTGGCAGTGTGAACAAAGCCCAAGAGTGGACCTGCAGCGTGAAGAAACAAGTCATGGTGAGAAGGTAAGAGATCATATTAACTGATATGTGATGTTTTCATCATTACATTTTGGGCCTAAAATTCACATGACTGTCTAAGAAATGCCAGATACATTTTCTTAGCAAGCGTGTTATTTTTTTGCAGTGTAACAGCACAGGCTGTTTGCCAGACTATATCTTAATCTCTGGCACTTTGTGTTGATCTAACTCATTAGCATCATTATTACCCAGCCTGGGGCCGGTGCTGGCACTGCTCTCCTCCTCTCCTCTTCCCCTCCTCTCCCCTCTCCCCTCCCCTCTCCTCCTCTCCTCTCCTCTCCTCTCCTCTCCTCTCCTCTCCTCTCCTCTCCTCTCCTCTCCTCTCCTCTCCTCTCCTCTCCTCTCCTCTCCTCTTCCCCTCCTCTCCCCTCTCCTCCTCTCCTCTCCTCCTCTCTCCTCTCCTCTCTTCCCCTCCTCTCTCTCCATCCTCATCCCTTTGTGCTGGCACTGCTCTCCTCCTCTCCTCTCCTCTCCTCTCCTCTCCCCTCCTCTCCTCTCCTCTCCTCTCCTCCTCTCTCCTCTCCTCTCTTCCCCTCCTCTCTCTCCATCCTCATCCCTTTTGGGGTTGGCATCGTCTTTCTTTTTCTTCTTTTCTCTCATTTGCACAGTCAATCTCTCTCTCTCCAGGGAGGAAGGGAGGGAGAGACAGAGTGAGATAGCCTACAGGGAGGGAGAGACAGGGTGAGATAGCCTACAGAGAGGGAGATACAGAGTGAGGTAGCCTACAGAGAGGGAGAGACAGGGTGAGATAGCCTACAGAGAGGGAGAGACAGAGTGAGATAGCCTACAGAGAGGGAGATACAGAGTGAGGTAGCCTACAGAGAGGGAGAGACAGGGTGAGATAGCCTACAGAGAGGGAGAGACAGAGTGAGATAGCCTACAGAGAGGGAGATACAGAGTGAGGTAGCCTACAGAGAGGGAGAGACAGGGTGAGATAGCCTACAGAGAGGGAGATACAGAGTGAGGTAGCCTACAGAGAGGGAGAGACAGGGTGAGATAGCCTACAGAGAGGGAGAGACAGAGTGAGATAGCCTACAGAGTGAGGTAGCCTACAGAAATGGAGAGACAGGGTGAGATAGCCTACAGAGAGGGAGAGACAGGGTGAGATAGCCTACAGAGAGGGAGAGACAGGGTGAGATAGCCTACAGAGAGGGAGATACAGAGTGAGATAGCCTACAGAGAGGGAGAGACAGAGTGAGATAGCCTAAAGAGAGGGAGAGACAGAGTGAGATAGCCTACAGAGAGGGAGAGACAGAGGGAGATAGCCTACAGAGAGGGAGAGACAGAGTGAGATAGCCTACAGAGAGTGAGAGACAGAGTGAGGTAGCCTACAGAGAGGGAGAGACAGAGAGAGTGAGATAGCCTACAGAGAGGGAGAGACAGAGTGAGATAGCCTACAGAGAGGGAGAGACAGAGTGAGATAGCCTACAGAGAGGGAGAGACAGAGTGAGATAGCCTACAGAGAGGGAGAGACAGAGTGAGGTAGCCTACAGAGAGGGAGAGACAGAGTGAGATAGCCTACAGAGAGGGAGAGACAGAGTGAGATAGCCTACAGAGAGGGAGAGACAGAGTGAGATAGCCTACAGAGAGCGAGAGACAGAGTGAGATAGCCTACAGAGAGGGAGAGACAGAGTGAGAGAGCCTACAGAGAGGGAGAGACAGAGTGAGGTAGCCTACAGAGAGCGAGAGACAGAGTGAGATAGCCTACAGAGAGGGAGAGACAGAGTGAGAGAGCCTACAGAGAGGCAGAGACAGAGTGAGGTAGCCTACAGAGAGGGAGAGACAGAGGGAGATAGCCTACAGAGAGGGAGAGACAGAGTGAGATAGCCTACAGAGAGGGAGAGACAGAGTGAGGTAGCCTACAGAGAGGGAGAGACAGAGAGAGTGAGATAGCCTACAGAGAGGGAGAGACAGAGTGAGAGAGCCTACAGAGAGGCAGAGACAGAGTGAGGTAGCCTACAGAGAGGGAGAGACAGAGTGAGATAGCCTACAGAGAGGGAGAGACAGAGTGAGATAGCCTACAGAGAGGGAGAGACAGCGTGAGGTAGCCTACAGAGAGGGAGAGACAGAGTGAGATAGCCTACAGAGAGGGAGAGACAGAGTGAGATAGCCTACAGAGAGGGAGAGACAGAGTGAGATAGCCTACAGAGAGGGATAGACAGGGTGAGATAGCCTACAGAGAGGCAGAGACAGAGTGAGATAGCCTACAGAGAGGGAGAGACAGAGTGAGATAGCCTACAGAGAGAGGGAGAGACAGAGTGAGATAGCCTACAGAGAGGGAGAGACAGAGTGAGGTAACCTACAGAGAGAGAGAGACAGAGTGAGATAGCCTACAGAGAGGAAGAGACAGAGTGAGGTAGCCTACAGAGAGGGAGAGACAGAGTGAGGTAGCCTACAGAGAGGGAGAGACAGAGTGAGATAGCCTACAGAGAGGGAGAGACAGAGTGAGATAGCCTACAGAGAGACAGAGTGAGATAGCCTACAGAGAGAGAGAGACAGTGAGATAGCCTACAGAGAGGGAGAGACAGAGTGAGATAGCCTACAGAGAGGGAGTGAGATAGCCTACAGAGAGGGAGAGACAGAGTGAGATAGCCTACAGAGAGCGAGAGCTGCAGCAGATGTCTCTCGTCCAGTAAGAGAGTAATGTGTGGAGCCTGAGCTAGCCTCTGCACAGTGGGGATGCTGCAGGCTCCAGCTCTACAGAGCAACACCTGGCTACCTCTCTGTACAACACCACCAATGATCTCTCTGTTACCACCAGTAGGCAGTATTCCCCTTAACTCAGATATGATCATGTTTACCTATGTATTCCTGGCTGTATTTCTGGCTGTCTAATCGTTGAAATGCTCAATTCTTTGATGGACGTATGATCCTGTGCCTTTAAGAGGGCTGGAGGAGGCAACCTTTTCCCTCTTGCTTCCAGAAGGAAGTAGACAGCAAATCACAAGGAGGACAGATTAGCTAGGAGCTAGCTGGACATTGGAGAACTCATATTTTAGTCCTGCCTTTTGGTGGGGCACACCTGAACAGGTGAGGCCTGGACAGCTCTGACACCTCCCAGACGACAGAGCTGGCCTGTGTCGAGAGGGACCCAGCTACTAGCCGGCCCAGAGACGAAGCTGACCACTAGAGGGCGCCAGACGGCCTGCGCGTTGGCAAGGTAATTAAGCTATAGTTCAACAGTCAACAGCCTCCTCTTCTTGTCATCTTTGTCAATTCATGTTACAGTGGTCGATGGTGATAATATGCCCCGTCCCTAGACACCAGTTTACTTCATACGTTGGACATTGACATTGTCACATCTCCCTCTACTCTACTCTCATCTAAAAAACAACAACACACGTTTTAGCTGGGATCTGCTGCCACCATCATCAGACACGGCTTCACGTGACACTTCAGAGGAAAGGACTTCTCATTTCCCTAAAAACATATTTCCTTGTTTCCTCTCTCCTCACATTGTTTCCTTGTTTCCTCTCTCCTCGCATGCTTTCCTCAGTGGGAGGGGCTAATGGTAGCTGTCCACGTGTTTGCACACGAGGGGTCGCCCCAACTTCCTAGAATTGAATGCTCGATAGGTGGGCTTCAACATTTGTTGAATCTGATTGGACGAACAGCTGTTCTTCGTCCAATCAATGTCTGTTTTTTGTTTTTTTTCACCTTTATTTATACAGGAGCGTCACTGAGAGCAATGCATTCTGACCAATACAACCACGGTCTGATCTGCTGGCCACAGAGCAGCTCCACTGGAGCGGTTGCAGTTAAGGGCCTTGCTCAAGGGCACCTCAGTGGTGGTAATGAGGGAGGGGCAAGCGCTGCGTTTTCACTTTCCCCACACAGATTTATCCTGTCAGTCCCGGGGATTGAACCG
Source organism: Poromitra crassiceps (assembly GCF_964638095.1). NCBI lineage: Eukaryota > Metazoa > Chordata > Actinopteri > Beryciformes > Melamphaidae > Poromitra > Poromitra crassiceps. The sequence goes on along the minus strand of NC_139642.1, from coordinate 15,597,237 downwards.
ACGTCCTTCCGGTCACAAGCGCGCTTCTCTAACCGTTGGGCCGCCCTGTTTGCAGCAAAATGCGTTAGTGAAAGTATTTGCTGCGTACGCAGTGTCTCCCTCTGCTGGTGTGTTGGGTTTACAACGCGCTTCCTTTAAAAGACCACTATACGAGGCGGCCAGTCACGCTGCACGCACCTCATTTGCATAAAGTAGGCTCACCTTTATGCAGGTGAGGAGTGGCACCACACCCCTCCGTCTCTCTCCCGCCGCCCACAATGCATTGCACGGCTGCCTAAAATACACCATGAATGCAGGGCCGTAGCCAGGGTTCCGAAATAGGGAGGTCCAGCAAGGGGAGGCGGACCCCTTGCTGGGGTTTTTTTCCCCCTTTTTAAGCCATATTTAGAGTAATATATAATTTTAAATCAACATTAGGATTATACTGTTGTGATGTCATTATTCAGTATATTCTCTTTCATGTCACCACCTGCTCAGCTCTCCTGTCAACATAATTGTAACTAACAAACACAAACTGTTTTAGCCAAATTCATATCAAAATGACACCTACAAACACAGGTACACAACCCAAGCCGTACACAACACACAAAGTTACTTAGACAGACTAGACACTTACTTTCTTGGTTGTTGCTAAAAAATCTGTCAGTGTGTGTCACTCACTGTCTGTCGTTCACTCGCTCACTGTCTCGCAGCTCGCTCACCTTCAATTATCTCGCCAGGCAGACAGACAGTCATCACTCACCACCATGCTGCTGCTCTCTCAGAATCAAGTTACCGCGGACGCGCCGTCAGATGACTTCCTGCCTGACCTGCCTTTCGTTTCAAAATAAAAGCGATCCCGTGTTTTTCATGCTTTTCCTGTTTTCCATGCAGATTGTTTTATTTTTTTACAATCTTCGTTCTCAGGACACTCTACAATTTTCTGTTCCCAAAGTCCGAACTGAATTGGGGAAGAAAGCTTTTAGGTTCTCTGCACCCACCGCATGGAACAGTCTGCAGTCTGATCTTAAACTTAATAGCTTAGTAACCTTAAATGGTTTTAAGGCTATGGTAAAATCTCTTGAGAACAGGCTGTCTGTATGCAAATGTTTTATTTGATCATTTTAATGTTTTTCAATTGTATGTGTTTATGTGTTTGTTTGTTGTAACTTTGTGTTGCTGCTGTTTATTGGCCAGGTCTCTCTTGTAAAAGAGATATTTGATCTCAATGGGACAAACCTGGTTAAATAAAGGCTAAAAAAAAAAAAAAAAAAAAAAAAAAAAAAATCTCTGAAATATTAAAAAAATCTCTGAAATATTAGGGGAGGTCCGGACCTCCCCGTCCTCATAGCTAGCTACGGCCCTGCATGAATGGGAAGTGTGGAAAAAGCAGGACAAGTGGATAACCAGCATAGGAGGCAAGGAAACGACACAAGTGAAGGGAACGAGGAAGCAATGAAAAGAAATGAGATGCAGCCCATTCTCCTCCTCGTAGCTCTGTTTTGATCACTGCTCTTCTGTCTTCTTCTCTCCTCTCCTCTCTTCAGCTTTGACAAGTCTTATCAGGCTGTCCTTTAGTGTGTGTGTGTGTGTGTGTGTGTGTGTGTGTGTGTGTGTGTGTGTGTGTGTGTGTGTGTGTGTGTGTGTGTGTGTGTGAGAGAGACAGAGAGAGACGGAGAGAGAGAGAGACATGAAAAGAGAGACAGGAGAGGTTGTGGGGCCGTGTGTTTTATGTGTGTGAGATTGAGAGCCATTTTGTGTTTGTGCACAAGACACAAGTCAATGTGTGCATAGGTCCATATTTGTGTGTGTGTGCGCGCACGTGTGTGTTCGTGCATACACCTGTGCGTGCGTTTGTGTGTGTGCATGTGCGTGTGTGTGTGCGTGTGTGTATGTGTGTGTGCTAGGGTTGTGCGATGTCACCAAAATACCCATCGTGATTGTTTTACAGTGAAACATGGTTTTGGACGATGGTAGGTAGGTAGGCAGGTAGGTAGATACTTTATTGATCCCGAAGGAAATTAATGTACCAGCAGCCCACATACAGTCAATAAAAACACACAGGAGACAAATTAGAAAAACACAGTAAAAATATATATAAAAAGATACTAACAGACCGTGTGCAAAAGCCAGAACCTAAAGTGACCGAGTGCCTAATGGCATCGTCGTTGGGGTGGGGGTGGGGGTTGGGGGAATAGTTAATTATTTATTAAGTCGCTGCGTTGCTGTAATACCATTTGGCTAGCCGCTGCAATGCGTTCACGTTAACAACACAGGACAGCTGAGCTCTATGATACCAGCGGGCTTTGATAGGCTATTAGCTTCTGCTCTGTGCTACAGCACAGAGCCAGGCGACTGAAGTGGGCAGTGGCTGTCACTACCAGCAATTTGAACGGCGAAAACAAATAACGTTAACGTTACAAATCCTCACCAACAACGTGTGTGTGTTGAATTTAACTAGCTGGCAGAAAATTGACTGAATTACTGGCTGATATGACATTAGATTCGCGTGGGCTTTTGAACCTAAAGAAAAATGGCTAGAGAAAACACAGCTGCTATCTATATGGAGCGACTCCAACTTTCACTTTGGAAACAGGCGAGTTAAATTCACAGTTGAAGACTTGTACATCCTCGGGGGACTTCTACAGAGGCACCATTGAAAGCCTGCTGACAGGCGGCTTCACCGCCTGGTACGGGAACTGTACCACCATGGACCGCAGAGCGCTACGGAGGGTGAGGCGCGCGGCCCAGCACGTAACAGGAGGTGAACTGCCAGAACTGCACGAACTGTACAACCAGCGGTGCCTCAGGAGGTCCCTGAAGATCATCAAAGACACAAACCATCCCCACAACAGCCTGTTCTCCCTGCTACCCTCAGGGAGGAGATACAGGGTTCCAAAAACACGCACAAATCGCTTGAGGAACAGTTTCTTCCCGCAGGCCACGAGACTCCTAAATATGCACAAATAGTGCAGTAGTCGTACCGTACCGTACTGCAGCTGCTACTATTACGGATGCCTAACGTTTAATTGTAAATTTAAGTGTATGTTTAATAAGGTGCCTAACGTTTAATTGTAAATTTAAGTGTATGTTTAATAAGGTACATGCTATTTGCACATGTATGTATAAAACGTCGAATTTGGAATGTCTGAACACGTCTAACGTATGCACATGACATGTGCACATATGTGCAATGAATATGCCACTGTCGTATAAGCCACCGACTTGTCTTATTGCTTATAGATGCCTATTTCTTATTGCCTTATTGCTGTCTTATTGCCTATTGATGCCTATTCTTATTGCCTATTACTTATTGCCTGTTGCCTATTTGTACTATGTCGTAAACGGAGTCCACTGCACAAGAATTTCACACGTGGTACTTGTACCATGGAGTGACAATAAAAATCTTGAAATCTTGAATCTTGTACTCACTTTGGGTTGAAAACAGGAAAGAACGTGAAGTTTCTTCTTTGTCTTAAAAAGTTTTCACAACAACACAGCCGACTTCTCACGCGCGGGGGACGCCCCGGTGACATTAAACAAGCGCACCCTGTTCAGAGAAGCACTAGAGCGGAGGAGGGGGAGGGGAGGCTTCTCTGAGTCTGAACTGGGTGCGCTTGTTTAATGCCGCAAGCGCGTCCCCCGCGCGTCACGGTAACAAGTGGACTTGGCCTCTTTTATTATTAAAACGGCACAATTTTAACTCGAACAGATAATTAATTACGATGATCCGATGTAGAAGGCTCAGAGGTCGATGGGCGGTCGGCCCATCACGATGGTCGATGCCATCGTCCATCGTGCCAACCCTAGTGTGTGCATGTGCGGGCATGTGTGTGCGTGTGTGTGTGTGTGTGTGTGTGTGTATGTGTGTGGGCGTGTGTGTGTGTGTGTGTGCATGTGTGGGCGTGCGTGTGTATGTGTGGGCGTGCGTGTGTGAGTGAGTGAAATAGGATCGTGGAAGCCCAGGTGATTCACAGTCATTACAATTGATGTATTTCTGCTCCAGCCTCAGTTAGGAACCTCCCAGATGACAGGCAGTATCCTCACCCACACACACGCAAACACACACACGCACAAACAAACACACGCACACACACACACGCACACACGCACAAACACGCACACACGCACGCACGCACACGCACAAACACACACACACACACGCACACACACACACACACACACACACACACACACACACACCACACAGCCTTAGGGGGCATCTAAATCCTTCAGAAATGGACTGAGCCGCAAAATAGATTCTCCCTAGCTTGGAGATAATACACATACAAATACACACACACACACACACACACACACACACACACACACACACACACACACTCTGGATGACCCATATGCACGTACACACACCTTGTGTGCGTGTCTCTTTTCATGGCTCATGCACACAACCACCACACACTCTCTCACCCATGTAGAAGATGGTGTCAATCTAATAAATGACTAAAGCATGAATGTTAAAAGTGAAACTGGATTTGTGTCGCCTCACGTGCGTCTGAAGGATCCAGCTCTGATCCGAGGAGAAAAGCCCACAGGAATAAATCAACACTAACGCGCTGCTGTTATCAGAGAAAATTAATCCCCACAACAACTTCTCACAGATGGCATCAGAAAACTGACCCAATTTAGCAAAAGAGAAAACAAGATAAGCGATAAGCTTTCAGTTAGTGCTCGTTATTAGATGAGCCAGCTAATCACAACCAGGCTAATTACGTTTGCTCCCAGTCCATTTGGGTCATGCGGGTATATGAGGGGCGAGAGAGGCAGAGATACACAGAGAGAGAGAGAGAGAGAAGCATTTCTCATTTACTCTGCATTTACTATTTACTCATTACTATTAGAGCTACATAAAAATCGGACAAAAGTTACTTCATCAATCATTAAGAATTTGATCGATCAAACTATATGTTAACCGATTAATCGACAATGTAGGCTATGTGCTATTTCATCATGTTTCTTTTCTTTTCTGAAATGATTTAACACCACGAGGGCAAAATGTAACTTTCACTGCTCATACAGAGGAAGAAAGCCAAGCTAGCAGACAGAAAGTCCAGGGTGGAGAATTACACCCAAAAAGACAACATTAATCATTGTAAACATTGTAATACAATGTTGAAATATCTCACGTCCACAACAAGCACAATGACAGCTAACGCAGGAGGCTTAGTTGGTTGATCCACTTGTTGGGTCGGCCTAAAGACAGGTGTCAAACCCTGCATTTTGTATTTTGTATTTTGTATGTCAAAAGCAGTTTTTAATGTAATGATTAATTGATCGTTAACTTGACCAATTAATCGATTAAGGAAATTGATAAAAACTTGCATTCCTAATGGAGAGGGGGAGAGAGACTAAAGCATTGTGCTGGCATGGAGAGGGAGAGAGAGCACACATGCCACAGTGCATGTGTGCTGTGTGTGTTAGGGCTGTGAATCTTCACTGGCCTCACGATTCGATTCGATTACGATTCAGAGGGCTACGATTCGATTATAAAACGATTATCGATGGATCTCGATGCATCGATAATCACTTTTTTTCCCCAATACATGATTTCTTTTTTCTCACTTTCTTTTTTCTCACTGTGTGGCTACTTTTAAAATAAAAGTGCATTTGGAATTGCATTGTATTATGATGCATAATTAAAATAAACAAATACATGTACTTCCATTATATTTTATTAATACAAATGCTGCCCTCTGTTACAAGAGTTAGCCACCAGGTGGCAGTCAGGGTTCCAAGAATGCAGAAAAGCCACAGTAAAAGTGGAGAGTGCAGAAGAAGAAGAAGCACAAGCTTCACTGACGTTAAGCTTTACTCACGTTAAGTTGCAATAAAGAACGAGTCAAAACATATCACCTGACTGGACATCCATCATATAAACATGCATGGTGCCAGAAGCAGAACCTTGATGATGCGACAGGACACAAAATAACCACCGGAGCGTTCAACACTTGATAAGCAAAAGAGTGCTAAAGCTAGCTGCTAGCCGACGAACGGCTTGACACTACTTTGTCTGCAGTGCAGTCTCTCTCTTGTAGCCCTGCATGCAGGGGCGCACGTATCTCCGTAACGTAACTCGTAGAGACTCGTGGGTGGCAGTGTTAGATTCGGGGTGAAAAAATACATATCGTCGCTGTCGCGGCAGGACCTCGAATTTCCAAAACGGCAACTTTTCAGGAAGTTAAAAAAACCTGTTTGCTCTTAAAATACTGAACCAAACGTCGTCAAAGTTGGCACATGTCTTAATTATAGTTAGTTTCCCGCTGAATGTGTCATTACTTTATTAATATCTTACCTGGATAAGCTCAAATGATGTTGTTTATATTATCAGTCCGACTTGGAAGCACTCTCTCCCGGCCAATCAGAGTCGTATGCTCATGCACGAGCCGCAAGCTCCGGGCCGCGGGGGGCGCGCGCAGCAGCAGCAGTGCTCTGAGCCTCTCATGGCCAAGGCGAAGGCTTTGGGATGGGGATGAGAACAGTCTGACATAATGTACTTTATTCCCGTCAGAAACCACTCCGATTTGCATGTTAAAACAACTTTGCAGCCTAGGAATAACTGGAAAACATTTTATTGATCTATTCACGTCAGAGGAAGCCAGGATTAAACAAAACGATATCAGAAATACACAGCGCGTCTGCCGTGTGTCTTTTCCGGGTTTATTGTCCTGCGTGGGGGGTACAGACGTAGCCTGGTAAACCGCCCGTCACCTGAACTCACATTTCATTTGGTTCTCCGTGACGGTCTGGACCCGCACAGGCAGTTTAAGATGATTGGTCGAGCCATGCCGGCCATTGCCGGGCCGACGAACCAGCGGCGGCCGTAGGCGGGCAGGCTCGTCTGGGCAAGTAGTGGGTACATGGTCTTTGTAGTTCTTTTCACTCGTCAACATCGCGGAAGTGACAGGCAGTCTGAATGAAATTGAATGTAATGTTCCCAATTCTATGTATTAAATTCTAAAAAACGACCCTCAACATTTGGGAAGGCTAAGCCACACAACTAGTTCGTTATAATCTAACTAAATGCTTCGAAGGTGACTTTACGACCGCGAGGACTCAATCAATGAATACCACGGAGATCATCCACAGGCACCTTCCGCGATCTGATTGGTTGAAGTTAACACCCACCAGCGGTGATAGACAGGTGGGTCATCCAATCACCTGCCAAGTAGCTTGGACAAAGTGCCCGCCTCCGTCAGCGGGTCTGGTGACTTCAAACCCAGATCGACTGGTTTAGTGAAACCTATGTGGAGCTATACCGTCCATCTGGCAGCGTCAGGTTAGTACAGACGGAGGTAGGGGACGAATTTCGAGGTTTGACTGACAGATTGAGGGCGAATGGCGTTACGAGAATTACTCACAAGCTCGTTTTAATGCTTTTCCATTGGTTGCATTTGGTAAAACCCACACAGAGACGTGAAGGGTGACCAATGGCATTGATTCATGACAAAAAAATTAAAATCTGAAAAAATTGATATTCGGGGTCCTGCCGCAACAGCGACGATATAGTCCTTTATAGGCATCGCGATTTGACCTTCCGTTTCCAAGAAAATGTAAATAATGTAATAATCGATTTTTTACATTTGTGAATCGAGGCAGAATCGTGCACGTCCGCATCGCGATGCATCTTATAAGCGATTATTTTTGACACCCCTAGTGTATGTATGTATGTATGCCACTGCCGACACGTGTGTGCATGCAGTGTGTGGTGTTTGTGACAATAACGGGCTTGTCCGTCCTTGTGTTGTGTGTTACATAATGCATTTTGAGGCGTTTCCCTGTTGAGGCTCAAGATATTAAAATTATACAATTGAATCCCTCTGCCAGGGGAGACAACAGCATCAGCTGGGGTGCCTCTAGAGTTGTCTAATTTAATTGGGGCCATATGGGATAATTTAGAGTGAACCGACTGCACTGGACTCACAGAGGGACCAGAACACTCTGAGCAGCATGTGATTTACTGCACTGGACTCACAGAGGGACCAGAACACTCTGAGCAGCATGTGATTTACTGCACTGGACTCACAGAGGGACCAGAACACTCTGAGCAGCATGTGATTTGCTGCACTGGACTCACAGAGGGACCAGAACACTCTGAGCAGCATGTGATTTGCTGCACTGGACTCACAGAGGGACCAGAACACTCTGAGCAGCATGTGATTTACTGCACTGGACTCACAGAGGGACCAGAACACTCTGAGCAGCATGTGATTTGCTGCACTGGACTCACAGAGGGACCAGAACACTCTGAGCAGCATGTGATTTGCTGCACTGGACTCACAGAGGGACCAGAACACTCTGAGCAGCATGTACACTCTGAGCAGCATGTGATTTGCTGCACTGGACTCACAGAGGGACCAGAACACTCTGAGCAGCATGTGATTTGCTGCACTGGACTCACAGAGGGACCAGAACACTCTGAGCAGCATGTGATTTACTGCACTGGACTCACAGAGGGACCAGAACACTCTGAGCAGCATGTGATTTGCTGCACTGGACTCACAGAGGGACCAGAACGCTCTGAGCAGCATGTGATTTGCTGCACTGGACTCACAGAGGGACCAGAACACTCTGAGCAGCATGTGATTTGCTGCACTGGACTCACAGAGGGACCAGAACACTCTGAGCAGCATGTGATTTGCTGCACTGGACTCACAGAGGGACCAGAACACTCTGAGCAGCATGTGATTTGCTGCACTGGACTCACAGAGGGACCAGAACACTCTGAGCAGCATGTGATTTGCTGCACTGGACTCAGAGAGGGACCAGAACACTCTGAGCAGCATGTGATTTGCTGCACTGGACTCACAGAGGGACCAGAACACTCTTAGCAGCATGTGAGTTGCTGCACTGGACTCACAGAGGCACCAGAACACTCTTAGCAGCATGTGATTTGCTGCACTGGACTCACAGAGGGACCAGAACACTCTGAGCAGCATGTGATTTGCTGCACTGGACTCACAGAGGGACCAGAACACTCTGAGCAGCATGTGATTTACTGCACTGGACTCACACAGGGACCAGAACACTCTGAGCAGCATGTGATTTGCTGCACTGGACTCACACAGAGGGACCAGAACACTCTGAGCAGCATGTGATTTGCTGCACTGGACTCACAGAGGGACCAGAACACTCTGAGCAGCATGTGATTTGCTGCACTGGACTCACAGAGGGACCAGAACACTCTGAGCAGCATGTGATTTACTGCACTGGACTCACAGAGGGACCAGAACACTCTGAGCAGCATGTGATTTGCTGCACTGGACTCACAGAGGGACCAGAACGCTCTGAGCAGCATGTGATTTGCTGCACTGGACTCACAGAGGGACCAGAACACTCTGAGCAGCATGTGATTTGCTGCACTGGACTCACAGAGGGACCAGAACACTCTGAGCAGCCTGTGATTTGCTGCACTGGACTCACGAGGGACCAGAACACTCTGAGCAGCATGTGATTTGCTGCACTGGACTCACAGAGGGACCAGAACACTCTGAGCAGCATGTGATTTGCTGCACTGGACTCAGAGAGGGACCAGAACACTCTGAGCAGCATGTGATTTGCTGCACTGGACTCACAGAGGGACCAGAACACTCTGAGCAGCATGTGATTTGCTGCACTGGACTCAGAGAGGGACCAGAACACTCTGAGCAGCATGTGATTTGCTGCACTGGACTCAGAGAGGGACCAGAACACTCTGAGCAGCATGTGATTTGCTGCACTGGACTCAGAGAGGGACCAGAACACTCTGAGCAGCATGTGATTTGCTGCACTGGACTCACAGAGGGACCAGAACACTCTGAGCAGCATGTGATTTGCTGCACTGGACTCACAGAGGGACCAGAACACTCTGAGCAGCATGTGATTTGCTGCACTGGACTCAGAGAGGGACCAGAACACTCTGAGCAGCATGTGATTTGCTGCACTGGACTCACAGAGGGACCAGAACACACTGAGCAGCATGTGATTTACTGTACTGGACTCACAGAGGGACCAGAACACTCTGAGCAGCATGTGATTTGCTGCACTGGACTCACAGAGGGACCAGAACACTCTGAGCAGCATGTGATTTGCTGCACTGGACTCAGAGAGGGACCAGAACACTCTGAGCAGCATGTGATTTACTGCACTGGACTCACAGAGGGACCAGAACACTCTGAGCAGCATGTGATTTGCTGCACTGGACTCAGAGAGGGACCAGAACACTCTGAGCAGCATGTGATTTACTGCACTGGACTCACAGAGGGACCAGAACACTCTGAGCAGCATGTGATTTGCTGCACTGGACTCACAGAGGGACCAGAACACTCTGAGCAGCATGTGATTTGCTTCACACCCTGCAGGAGAATATTCTTCACCTCTCAAACGGCGCTCATCCCCAGGCTAAGTGGCTTCTTAGCCCTGGGCTAAGAAACGCTTCACACAGTAAGTGGGCTTAACACCAGCTGTTCAGGGTTATCCCCAGAAGATGGGCGGTGGTGTGAACAGGGTTAGAACACGTCTGTGTCACGTGTGTGTTGTCCAATCAAATCACAACGCTGATAAGCAATGATGCATGGCATTCCTAGGCTCAAGTGTTGTTGTTTTTTATTACCACAGAATATTCAGACAAGAATCTTTAGGCTAAGCTAAGAAGTTAGCCATGGGTTAAATGTCTGTGTATGAACAGGGTGTAAGCTAACCATGGGCCAACTGTTAGCTCAGAATTATGATAATAATCCTGGGCCTATAGGGTAAGAATGTGCTGGGTAGGTGGTCCTCCAAGCCCCTAACCCAAAACCAGGGTGGTACTTCTGTCCACTGGGTGGTAGTACCATATTTCCCAACTTTGTTGTGGACGACGCACCCGAGGGCACGCTTGACCGTTGCCTGAAAACCATACGTGCGGAGTGCTTTTTAACGGTCCACCCGGGGTCCGTTCCATAGAAAGCTGTAGGCTCGTCAAACACGTTACGTCAAACACCAAAGGTGCGCGACAAAGTGGTGCTCTGAGACGCGCGCACGCACACACACACACACACACACACACACACACACACGCACACACACACACACACGCACACACACACACACACACACACACACACATACACAGAGAGGTTCTTGAGTGGTCCAGAGGTCCTTGAAGGGGGTCCACAGGTCCTTGAAAGGGCTCGGGGGGCTTGAAGGGGGTCCACAGGTCCTTAGAGGGGCTCCAGGGGTCCTTGAAGGGGTTCCAGAGGTCCTCGAAGGGTTACCACTACTGGGACCGGTACCCCGGGCCGGAGACCCACCAAAACTAGATTTGAAGCCCTGCGTAGCGACTTGATAATTGACTGTTGTTGCATCGTGGCCTTGTTATCTCTATGGATTTCTAGCCTGAAATCTGGGCCAGAGAAAATGATGTGGCAATTTTCTCCTCCCAGGAGCATTATGGCCGACCTCCAGTCATTGTTGTGGAGTTATTGTTAAAAGCCAATTTGGCTGTTGTTCGACGTTTCAAGTCCTGCCATCTTTCCTTGACCTCGTCTACCATCCTTTTTGTTGCTCCCCCTGCATTTAATTTCGTGGTTATTTTCTGCCACACAGCGTCTCTTTGTGACACGCAGAGACAGTGAAGAAGCTCTGCTGTCAATATCTCAAGTTCATCTGAGGAGAACTTCACTCGTCGACATCATGTGGGGAGGTGGAGAGGTGCAATCTGAGATATTAAACTAGGCTTTGAACATTGCTTTCTGGAATATTACAGCCTGACTCATTGGTAGGTGATAAATCACACTCAAATGGAAATGGCGACGCTCACAATCTCTCATAATTGTCAGCAAATATGGAGGTTAATGTTCTTTTTTTTAATGAAACATCTTACTACCAGGGTTGGGTACCGAAATCGGTACTTTTAAGGGTACCGATTCGAGGGAAATCTATCTGTACCAAATTTTCGGTACCTGTGTGTCAAATGTTCTAAACAATGTGGAAATGAATAAGTTGGAACATATTTTTTTTTACAACTGAACTTCCGGTTTGTAATTACAGAGAGAGTAAAGTACCGGAAAAAGGTACCGTTGGGTACCGGTACTGACTTCCAGGTACCGGAACCGGTATCTGTTCAAATGTGAACCCAACCGTACCAGATGCAGGAAGAAGCAACTAAACACCTTAAAAATGCATGATATCATCATCCATACAAAGACAGAGAGAGTAATGTTTGAATTATTCTCTTTCAACTGGATGAGATATTGGCAGCTCTTCTCTCTTCTGTGTCTTCAGCTTCTCTGGTCCGCCCACTGCAGAGTCAACCAACCCTTTGTAGGACAACTCTTAAGCCCACAACAATCAAACATTCTCCAACAACAAACACAGATGTTTGGGTGGTGTGCCATGCCATGGCTGTCTGTCCTTGTTTGGAGATGTTTGGTCAGGTTCCACATGTTCCTTCCTTGTTTGTCTATGTTTAGCCCATGGCACACCGCTCAAACATTCTCCAACAACTGCCAACATTCTTGTGCCCAATATAACTCTGTCTCTTGGAAAGTGAATGTTTTGTTGAAATGCTTTTCGCTTTGATTCTGTACAAATGAATATATTATGATTTGTCGTGTGGCCATCCTGGCTATTGTAAACATGATAGTGTCTTATAAGCCCAATTTAAAGGTGCATGACACGCAAATAAAACACATCAATCAATCAATCAATCAATCCTATAGCATTCCCATGGAGACTATGTTAAGGGTTAGCCTACTGTAAGTTTGCTGATGTGGCTTTCCTTTGTTTAACTAATTAATATGCATGAACCATATGATAGTGGCACTTAACACGTTCACTGCCAATGGCGAGTTGACTCGTCAAACACAATCCAACCGTTCACTGCCAACGACGAGTTGAGACGTCAAAAAAATCGATTTCTTTTTTTTTGACGGTGGGATGTGCATCTAACCCTTTTACATCTCTTATATAAGTATTGGACGTGTACAACGTGTACAACCCATTCCACCGACCCACTAAGTGGCGACAGTGCTTTCCTGACTAGAGGAAGGCAAGCAAAAAGCAGTGTGACGAAGCCATTCTCATGAAAATGGATTGGCGAAAACGCTTTCGTTTTCGCGCTGATTGCTGGCGGTGCGGGTTTGCAAATTTGCATAATAGATTACCGGTGGAACACACTTTGAAACACGCAGCATAAATATGACCAGAATCGCAAAAGCTTCATCAAAGCTCTCAACCAAAACTCCAAGAAGCGAGCGAGTCCATCCAGACTTCCTCAATGAGCGGCCGCGCAGACAGGCAGGAGCAGCAGCAAAGCAGTGAGACTGGTGACAAGCTTGTGACATGCCCGCTGCAGCCAAGAAGAACGCCCACGGAGGGAGGAGTTGGAAGCAGAGGGGGGTTTCCTGCTGTTATGGAGGAAATTACTGTTCAAAACTATTGTTTAGATGTCTGACGTCTTACTGATGCCAAAAATGAATGGTTAAAGTGACTGTTCTATCGAATTTCACAAAAAGCCGTTTATCTCAAAATAATTTTTCTGACGCTGAAACCATGCTGTATTCAACTGCTAATGCTTACATAACTACTAACTCTACAAACTAACTCTTTTAGACAGAGAAAGCACACATTCTATTAGTTCTTTTGAGATATTGTGTGTTCACAAAATCTTAGCAGAAAAGAATCCTCGGGTCTTGAAAGATGAGCCCGAATCCTAAAAAAAAACCTCTGGCAGAACCTACCTACAGTAAAAAAAAAAATGGCTGGCAGTGAATGTGTTAATATGCGGCGAACGACAATAGCGCCACTTTTCGCCTATATGTACTGTAGGCCTAGGCCTATTCTTAACACCTCGTTATCAGACTCTTTATGTAAAAGAAGCCTGAAAAGCAGTAAGCACAGAAGTACACAGAGGCATCGTGTTGGAAACGCCGGTCCACCACTTAAAATGTCTGTGCGGGAACTTGGATTTTTTTTTCCGTCCCAAAATTCGTTACGCAGCTCTACCGTACCGACCGAACGGGTACGATTACGTGTCGCATTCCAGCCCTACTCGACAGGGCTTGTTTTTCCCGGCCAGGCGGTGAGACGAAGGAACTCCTTTCATTTCCTCTGTTTGAAAGATCTTCTATGAAAAGTAAACTGTGGAGGGCTGAGAGGGGGGATGTCCATTTCAATTCCAATGTTTCTATTTGATTAGGTTTTGAAATGAATGCATGCATTCAATTCAGAACGGAGAGGAGGAGAGGGAGATAGAGGAGAAGAGAAGAGAGCAGAGTGAGCTGGAGAGGAAAAGAAGAGTGGAAGAGAGATAAGGAAAAGAGAGAGAGAGAGGGGGGGGGGGAGTTGGAAGGGAAGGAAAGGTGGTGGGAGAAGGAGACAACAGAGGGAAGGAGAGCACAATGCACAGCATGGATGCTGGAAGTGTAGTGAAAAATCTATCTATCTTCGATCTATCTATCTTCGATCTATCTATCTTCGATCTATCTATCCATCTATCTATCTTCGATCTATCTATCTATCTTCGATCTATCTATCTATCTTCGATCTATCTATCCATCTATCCATCTTCGATCTATCTATCTATCTATCTATCTATCTATCTTCGATCTATCTATCTCTAATCTCCATAATTCATTAATGAATCAAAGCGAGAGAGGAGGGGGTGGAGACACCGTGGGCACAGCAGTGCTTCTCTCCTGGGTTCCAGCTGGTGGAGATGTATCCTATTACAAGGACATCCATGTGCTTTACTCTCTATGTGTCTTATGAAATATGCATTCTGGATCTATATCCTCTGATGATGTTCTACTCTGACATTAATATTATCTCATTAGCTTGTAAATGTCTGGTTTCTTGTACAGTAGAATTATATTTGCGATTGCATATTTCTTGCTGACTTTCTTGAAGTGCATTCGTATTGGGGAATGTGAACCTATTGGATTCTCTGCTAAATCAGCCCCTGATAAAGTCCCTGTAAAGCCAGTTCTGAGATGTGTTTAAAGTGATTTAAATTGTTTAAATTATTAAATTAGTAGTTGCTGAAAGCACGTGCACAATGGGGCCACTTCAGCAGACACACCCCCACAGTTTCAGAGCAGACGATACTGCTGATTCTGTCATGATCTTGAAAGCTAATTGTAATTGTATATATTTGCGGACATGTTGAATCCATATCTGGCTGGGTGCTTAACTCATTCAGGGCCAATGACGTCTTTGACGTGTTATCAGGAATAGCCCAGAGGGCCAATGACGTGTTTGACGTGTTTTTGTTTTTATTACTGCAGGGCGTAGTTAAAACACTTCCCCAGCCTGTCACATGGTATCAGGTCCCTATCATCTAAGACAACACGTGAACAAACACATACCGCAGCTGTTGTTTTGAAATTGAGCAGGAGGAAAAGCAAACGGATAAGGAGCTTGCCTTGTGCTGACAGGAGAAACGCCATTGAAACGCCCCTCGCGCGCTGCAGGAGCTGGTCGCTTTCCTGTGTGCCAGCCTTCCTGTGTGCCAGCCGGAGAAAACCGGAGAAAGTAATCCACAGATGCGTTTGATCATCGGAGGAATGAGGAAATGATCGATCAGCAGTGATCAGAGGGCGGTGAGGACGTGTTGAATAGCCGAGGGGAAAACGGGAACGATAGCAGGTTGGATAGGGGAGGGAGACATGGACGAGCAGCACACGAACAGCTAGGCAGGCAGAAGCCCGCTGTCCGTTCAAGAGCTTCATGAAATCGCTGGGCTGCGTGCCCTCCAGTGCACTACTCCAGTGTTGCTCCTGGCCAATCCCGGCGCCACAGGGCGTGGTTATTGCTTATCCTATGTGGGGTTAGAAATCACGCAACGAAGGGGGATCGTGTGTGTGTGTGTGTGTGTGTGTGTGTGTGTGTCTGTGTGTCTGTGTGTGTGTGTGTCTGTCTGTCTGTCTGTCTGTCTGTCTGTCATTCTGTCTGTCGGTGTGTGTGTCTGTCTGTCTGTCTGTCTCTCTGTCTGTCTGTCTGTGTGTCTGTCTGCACACTCACTCACACTGCTGTATTGTTGAATGTAAAAAAAAGCACTTCATGTGTATATATATATATATATATATATTTATTTTTTTTCATTTGTGTCATAACGAATAGTATTTACATGTCTGATGTCAATACAGTTCAAAATAAAAGAATTGAGAGCGAGTTCTGCTTGAGAATGTGTATTTTACAGAAATTGCATTTGCTCCTGTTTGTCATCTCAGAGAGACATTCTGGGGGAAAACAGGGTGTATATAAATGGATATAAGTAGAGTACAGAACATGCTAAAAGCTCACTTTTTTTTCCTGGTGAACCCAGAGACGTACATCTTCATTTTGAGGTATTGCAAATCACTCTGGTGCTAATAGATAATTTACTGTGGGTCTTGAAAGATGACCAACAATTATGAAAATCTTTGGCCTGTGCTAAATATTGGCAGTCCTAAACTGGCCCTGAATGAGTTAAGAACACATTTTTCTGTGGTGTGACAAACTCAACACACATTTACTTTGCGTTACAGCGACTTTAGCACGGCGCGCGAGATGCCTAGCTTGGCCTTGCCTATTGCCTATTGACGGTGTGTGTGTGTGTGTGTGTGTGTGTTCACTAAATGTTATTGCATCATTGATGTCACAATGCCTCTTGTGTGCCCCATTATCATATCACTGATGACATCATCAGTGTGTGTGTGCGTGTGCCCCGACATCACTGATCAGTCTTGAAATGCCTCCTTGTGTGTGTGTGTGTGTGTGTGTGTGTGTGTGTGCGCACGCCCTTATGACATCACTTTTGACATCATCACTGATGACATCACATCATTAGCTACTTAGCATAATAAAAAAATCCAGCTCTGTCAGGTCAGCCCCTGAAAGTTTCAGCCCGATCGCACTGAAAACGGCACAGCTGTGGCCGGACACAGAACTTGAAACAAACAAACATGGCCCACATACTCAATGTTACAGATAGTTCACATTCTTTAAAGTCAAGCTCTATTTGCCATCATCACCAATGATGATATTGATCACTGGAGTTCTTTCTCAGCACACTCCATGCTGTTCCTGGAAAGTTTGGGCAAAACTAATGCAAGGTTGAATGGGCTCCCACTCCTGTCTGTAGCACAAGGTGACTGGAGGCTCCCACTCCTGTCTGTAGCACAAGGTGACTGAAGCCACTCCTGTCTGTAGCACAAGGTGACTGGAGGCTCCCACTCCTGTCTGTAGCACAAGGTGACTGGACCACTCCTGTCTGTAGCACAAGGTGACTGGACCACTCCTGTCTGTAGCACAAGGTGACTGGAGGCTCCCACTCATGTCTGTAGCACAAGGTGACTGAAGCCACTCCTGTCTGTAGCACAAGGTGACTGAAGCCACTCCTGTCTGTAGCACAAGGTGACTGAAGCCACTCCTGTCTGTAGCACAAGGTGACTGGAGGCTCCCACTCCTGTCTGTAGCACAAGGTGACTGAAGCCACTCCTGTCTGTAGCACAAGGTGACTGGACCACTCCTGTCTGTAGCACAAGGTGACTGAACCACTCCTGTCTGTAGCACAAGGTGACTGAACCACTCCTGTCTGTAGCACAAGGTGACTGGACCACTCCTGTCTGTAGCACAAGGTGACTGAACCACTCCTGTCTGTAGCACAAGGTGACTGAACCACTCCTGTCTGTAGCACAAGGTGACTGAACCACTCCTGTCTGTAGCACAAGGTGACTGAACCACTCCTGTCTGTAGCACAAGGTGACTGAACCACTCCTGTCTGTAGCACAAGGTGACTGGACCACTCCTGTCTGTAGCACAAGGTGACTGAACCACTCCTGCCTGTAGCACAAGGTGACTGAACCACTCCTGTCTGTAGCACAAGGTGACTGAACCACTCCTGTCTGTAGCACAAGGTGACTGAACCACTCCTGTCTGTAGCACAAGGTGACTGAACCACTCCTGTCTGTAGCACAAGGTGACTGAACCACTCCTGTCTGTAGCACAAGGTGACTGAACCACTCCTGTCTGTAGCACAAGGTGACTGAACCACTCCTGTCTGTAGCACAAGGTGACTGAACCACTCCTGTCTGTAGCACAAGGTGACTGGACCACTCCTGTCTGTAGCACAAGGTGACTGAACCACTCCTGCCTGTAGCACAAGGTGACTGAACCACTCCTGTCTGTAGCACAAGGTGACTGAAGCCACTCCTGTCTGTAGCACAAGGTGACTGAACCACTCCTGTCTGTAGCACAAGGTGACTGAACCACTCCTGTCTGTAGCACAAGGTGACTGAACCACTCCTGTCTGTAGCACAAGGTGACTGAAGCCACTCCTGTCTGTAGCACAAGGTGACTGAACCACTCCTGTCTGTAGCACAAGGTGACTGAACCACTCCTGTCTGTAGCACAAGGTGACTGAACCACTCCTGTCTGTAGCACAAGGTGACTGAAGTTGACTCAAATGTACTTTGGGTGCTTCACTGTGGATGCAACTTTAATGAGCCTCAGTCGGCTTGTGACTCTATTCACCTCACATTTGTTTTTGCCCAACTTTCCACAGCTGCTATGAGGAACAGGATGGATCGTGCTGAGAAAGAAGTCTACCAATCAACATCATCCTTGGTAGGTAGCAAATCAGGCTAGACTTAAAAAAAAAAAATGGCGACTATCCCTTTAAAGGCACACCTGATTAGGGCTGTGAATCTTCACTGGCCTCACGATTCGATTCGATTACGATTCAGAGGGCTACGATTCGATTACGATTATCGATGCATCTCGATGCATCTTCAATCGATGCATCACTTTTTTTCCCAATACATGATTTATTTTTTCTCACTCTTTTTTCTCACTGTGTGGCTACTTTTAAAATAAAAGTGCATTTGGAATTGCATTGTATTATGATCCAAATAAACAACTGCATGTACCGGTACTTCTATTATATTTTATTCGATAAAAAAAAAAAAAAAAAACACCAATTTTTGACATTTGTGAATCGATGCAGAATCGCGATGCATCTTATAATGGATTGTTTTTGATACCCCTACACCTGATGGCAACCAAGCACAGAGCGAGCTTCCTGTTTTCAATCTGTTCATCTCAAATGTGTCAATCAACATCCTGCTGCTGCGTGCCGGGACTTAGATTCTCTCATTTCAGTCCCCTTGTTTCCAATGCAAATCAGTGCTTTTTAAATGAATGGAATGAATTAATTCAGTGGATTGATTTGAAAGTGAAATGATCTTCACGCTGGTGCAAATGACATTCTTTATTTCAAAGTGATATATTTTTTTAATGAATGAATGTGAAGAAATTCTCTAAACAGATAGAGAAACTGCAAGCTGACTGCTGATGTTTTCCCCCAGTCACGCTATTTATATGCCTGTGTGTGTGTGTGTGTGTGTGTGTGTGTGTGTGTGTGTGTGTGTGTGTGTGTGTGTGTGTGTGTGTGTGTGTGTGTGTGTGTGTGTGTGTGTGTGTGTGTGTGTGTGTGTGTGTGTGTGTAGGCGGTGTTTTTTTGCCTCCAGCTCTGCTCTGTGACCCCCCATCACTTATTTAATAGGATCCATACTGAAGCAGGTGGACACATGCACACGCACGCCACGCACACACACACACACACACACACACACACACACACACACACACAGGTGCAGTCTAATTTGGTTGTTGACAGCAGTGAGGAAGCTTAGGTCCATCTGTCTGCTCACAGTAGCAGACTATATTTATATCTGTGTCTGTGTGTGTGTGTGTGTGTGTGTGTGTGTGTTTTATGCGAGGGGGCAGGCTTTCTTGTTCGCAATGAGACCAATGTGGAAGTACTAAAAGCTGTTCCTCAAATTCAATGATACAACACCTTTTGTTGATATCATTTATTTAGTTGATAACTGTTGTATTATCACAATATGACACTGGAGGGTGTGCTTTAACCTCATTATTGGCAGAACCAATGGCTGACATCACACTCACTCTGTCCATCTCTCTATGCAGTCTAAGAGGAGGAGGGAGGAGGGAGAGAGGTGTGTGTGCGTGTGTGCGTGTGTGTGTGTGTGTGTGTGTGTGTGTGTGTGTGTGTGTGTGTGTGTGTGTGTGTGTGTGACGTGTCGGAGTGTGTGGGCGACTAGACTGCTGTGCCCTCTTCACCCTGAGGACAGCTGAAATGAGGCACAATGTTGTACGTGCCCCCACCCGCACACACACACACACACACGCATACACACACACACACACACACACACACACACACACACACACACACACACACACACACACACACACAATCCCTAAAACTAAAACACACACTTTCCTTATCACTGCATGCACTGTCAGACTGTCCTTATCGTACGAATACGACACTTTGTGCACACACACAACAGCACACACACACACACACACCTACACCCACACACCTACACCCACACACACACACCTACACCCACACACACAGCACACACACACACACACACACACTGAGACAATAGAGATGAGCAGAACAGTGCTGCACCTACCCCCTCTGCTAGATGAAATCCGTTTATTTTTTTCCAAATTCCATTTTATTTTTTCCCAAATTTTTCCAAGTTTTTTCCATTTTAATTTGTTCTGAATTCTGTGTTTTTCTTTTACGCTCATTTTACCATCAGAAATAAGCCGTTTTCACACATGCGCTTTTTACCGCTAAATGACCGGAAAGCGGTCTGATGCCTTCATGTGTGAAAGTTGTTTTCCGGTATAAGCGCGACCCCGTCATCGCGGACATTTCACCAGTTTCGAGGCAGTCAGAAGAGCGGTATGCCGCGATAAGGGACACAAGTGTGAAACGTGTCAAGTCATTTGCCGGTCCTTCTCATGGGCGAGGTGTAGCCTACACACGTTGCTTAATGTTCCAGCGGGCATAATCTAATCATTCGCGCACATTAAAGCAAACTGGCGAAATGATCTTGTGATAATAAGAGCGGTATGTCAGCTTCATGTGTGGGCGTGCTGGTTTCCCCCTCTCCCCTCTCTGCTGCCTGCTCGCTCTCTGGCCAGTCCTTCAGTCCTCCTCCTCGAGTCAGCAGCCCGACAGGGACACAGACAGCTCTGAGAGTCTTGCAAGCCGCCCAACGCTTGTTGAGAAAGCAAATGCACGAAGCGAAATGTGGAAGTATTTTGCTTACGTTGCCGACAGCGAAGGCAAGCCCCTGGACACATCAAACGAAGCCAGTCTGTAAAAAGTGCTTCAACGCGACGCAGGTGAACGGATAAACATCGAACCAGCCGGGCTATTTCTCTCAGACACGGATCCCAACTTCTTCAAATATTTCAGTTCAAAGACTGGTTAGCGAATGTGAATGATACAACATACATGCCCTCTTAAGACAAACGAGTGTGATTTATTGTGTGACAAGCAAACTTATTTCACCATCGGAGTTTTGCCGACCCCCAAAATAAGGACGATTCCCCATCCAAGTGCACACGTCACTCCCCACCTGCTCTGCAGTGCCGCCCCGCCCCCCAACATACAGGCAATTTCGCTGCTATATTCCCACATGCGAGCGCTCAGGTGTGAAGGGAAATTCCGGGAAATGTCCGATATTGACTTACAGGTAATTTTCCGGTACGCATGTGTGAAAACGGCTATAGTGTCAAATATGTGGGGATGAATAAATGTCCACACTTTAATAAGATATAACAATCAATCTACACAACAATGCACTATTTTTAACAAGTGATTCAAGTCAGAAATACAGTAGATGACTGTACAAAACATTCTATACCTACCTTTTCAAGATTCAAGATTCTTTTTGTTTTTGTTTTGTTTTTGTTTTGTTGGAGGAAGAAATCAAAGGAAAACTCTGCAGTTTCAGCGTGCGCCGGTGTAAATTACAAGCGCTCCCTCTGGGCTGCAGTGTGGCTCCGCTGTTCTGGTTAGACCAGCAACTAACATTAGTTAACGCTATGCATCTTATGAACACACATGATGCCCTCCTCATACACATGTAGGTAAGACCCTTAGCTAAGCCTGCATGCGTGTGCATTCTGTTGTCACTGCGGGCCATCTCTGGAAATGTGCCTTTTTTTCCACAGCGAAAAGTCGATGCTAACTTAGCATCAATGCTAGCGGGAGGGAGGACTTACCAGCATTCAGTCATTGCCTGCTTACTGCTGCTTGCTGGTATTGTTAATCCCATGTCAGAAAAAGTCTCCAGGTGTGTCGCTAACGTTAGTTTCTTTTGAGAAAGATTGTCTCCACGGGCGTCTGAAAAGTTGTCTCGAGTCAGATGCAGCCATGAGTTGTGATGCAGCCAGTGTTGTATGACTGTGAGCGTCTATGCTAAGTAACGTTAGTACTTTTCACAGCAGCAGCGTCTTGTCTCTATGAACCTACAGAATGGACGGTTAAAGCATAGACTCTTGCTTACTTTAAAACTTGTATTATCAACAGACATATAACGTAACGTTCGCTCTAGTCTAGCTGCTAAGGATACCCGACTGGTGTCTCACTGTTATTGTTCCCGGGAACAACATGCACTATAGTAGGAACTAACAATCCTATTGTTTATATTTCCCGGTGTTCCCGGTAGGCCTGCACGATATTGGAAAAAACTGACATTGCGATATTCCGCCCCCCATGCGATATATATTGCGATATGAAAAAATACAGATTTGCATAGCTGCATTAGCAGCATAGGGATGCATAGCTGATTCTGTGGTTGCCCGGCAACAAGACACAAACCCAGCAGGCTGCTCTGCTTTGTAGGCTTCAAAAAGCCGTCTGGCAACTTGTGTGTGGGCTTTGACTGACTGAAGGCTAGGCAGCTTTATCTCTACAGCACATCTCATTCAGAGTGCTTTACATCAAATGGATACAAAGCAAAGAGCACACAGTGTTACAAGGTAACACACAGTACATGTCCAGATGTCCAGAGTTGTGTGACAATGTGATGATGTCACTGCCGCTGATGGCACAATGTCTGACATCACTGATGCTATCATACATTTTATGATGTGATAGGATGGTGGATGTTGATTGCTGCGGGCTTCCACATTTCTTGGGGATTTGTTGTTGTGACGTTAATAAATAATAATAATAATATATGAATATATATATATATAATCGATGACATAAGAGCTTGTAACTGTCTGTAACTGCTAATTATTTTATAACACTTCCTGAGATGGCACTTATCATGGCTTAGACAGCTCGCTCGATGGAGCTGGCAGCTTTATAAAAGCAATTTGGCTTTGGCTTCTCTCGCTCGCTCTCTCTCT
>NC_139642.1:15558847-15573847 GCF_964638095.1 Poromitra crassiceps | reverse complement strand
ACACAAACTTCAACATGTTAACTGTTAAGGAAAACTCAAAAATTGCTGTTCATCATCAGTGTAAGTGTCTGGCTCATATTCATCATCATCATCATCATCACATGCAGCTTAACTTGAATTTGCACATGCCAGTCCTTTGCAGTTGCTACATGCAACAGAGCACTCAATGTCATGCTTCTTGCATGTGCACCTCAGGCTGCTGCAGTCTGTCTTGCAGGTGCATCTGATGATCCGTAGGAGTTCCTGTGGAGCTGGTGGTAAGTCAGTTTGGACAGGGACAAGCCCTCCATCACTCTCTTTCCATCCCCATTCTTGTGGCAGGAGTTCATCCATGGTTCCCTTCCACTGCTGCACCTGGTAGTATACACAAAGACTGTGGTACTTTGCTGCTGCTGCTGATGTTGGTGGTGGCAGACTCTGTGGTTCTACATGAGAAGTGCTAGGAGCCACCTTCTCACAAAAGCGCTTGTGTCGTAGCGTGTTGAGTCCCTCTCTCCTGCTGACACAACATCTGCTGTGGAAGCTGACTGTGTGTCAAACACTGTAGCTTGCTCACGGAAGTGTGCCCTTCTTTAGCTCATGTTTGAAGAAGAGGCCATGTGACAAGGTTGGTGTGGTAGATGAGGAGGAGCAGATCTGTATCATCTCCAATGAGCAGTGTTTGTTATGGTGGCAGACTGCACTGCTTTTTGCACTATGAGGAGATCAGCATCACTTGGGGCATGGTACGTCTGACAGTTATTTTTCTGTAGGAGACCACTCAGCATGTTGATGAACTGCTGCTTGTTTGTGTTATTTGCAAGGAACTCAGATTTTTTTATTTTAACAGACATATCCTCATCCATGGTTATGGCTTGTCCAGTCCTCCCACCTGCTCGTCTGCGGTGTGTCATGTCTTTGGTGGATGTGCTCTGATAACCATCAAACACGACAACTGCCTCTCCATGCTTACTTGTGACATACTCACTGTACAGCTTGCAGATGTACTTGTAGCTCCACCATCCAGCACATACTGAACATGGCCTGTGACTCCTTGAAGGTCAGGTGTGTGGAGCGCCCAGATGGCATCTGCTAGCACTGGCTTCTGTGGCTGTTGAAACAGCAGGGAAGTGTCAAACAGCGCTGGAGAATGGCTACACAGCTGATACTTGAACACTGATGCCAGGTCTTGTGAAGCTTTTGCTGCAATAGTGAGTCGCTGGAAAAGTAGGTGAGGATCCACCTGCACTGCTTCACTATCAATCTTCACTGAGGATTTCGTACTCATGGTGATTGCCTGATCCCTATTCTTGAATGTGTACTCAGCATTAGTCTGTCCGTCCATGCTGGCCAAGATGGTGTTTCTGATGGCCTTTGCCTTACCAACATTCACAGAAGGGACCCCAGTTGACACACGACACAAGCTTGGATCTGAGCAGAAGGGGTTTCTTTCTTGGAGATAGTGTAGAACTGTGTGTCCTTCATGTCACGTGATTGTCTTGCATCTGTCATGTCATGGTTCTGCTCCCCAGTGTTGTGGTCTCTCTTGCATGGACCACTCTGGTGGTCTCTGTGTAGCTCTTGCATGGCATTGTTGACTTCAGTAGCTGGCATGGAGAGCAGCCATGTCAAACGTTGCAGCTCTGTCATCCCTTGCCCTCTCGTGAGGCCACCACTTGTTTTAAGACTTCTCATCAGCACCTGCTCGATGACAATATCTATGGACAGGCCGGCCCATAGGCGAACACTTCGTCTGACCACACCCAATCCCTCTTCAAATCTCTGGTAAACAATTGGATTAATTCCATTCTCCCCCTGCTGGCAACGCTCCGCCAATTGGTCAAATTGCACAAAATCTGAAACTGCACTTTCTTAGGTTCCCAGCAGCGCACCCACCAAGTTTGAAGTCAATCGGACGGTTCTTGAGATAAACCACTTTTTGTTGTTGCCATTAGGTGGCGCTATGACTATGCATGTCTCTGAAATTCGGCACCGCACTCAGCAGTGCACTCCCCAAGTTTGAAGTCAATCGGGCAAACGGTTCTCAAGAACTGCTTTTTGTGTTGCCAGTAGGTGGCGCTATAACCATGTGCACATCCGAACTGCGCGAAATTCGACACTGCACTCCCCCAGGTCCCCCTAAGCGCACTCCCTGAGTATGAAGTCGATCGGACCAACGGTTCTCGAGATATGTGAAGGACAGACAGGCATACAGTACATACATACAGGCAAATATTGGCATCACTGATTTCAGTATTTTTCAATACTTTCCACAACTGGGATTTCTTAGGACTTTTTATATGTTATAATATACATATTTCTAAGACTAGAACAGTTGAAAGAGTTTCTGTTGCAATTTGTGGGAGGTCATATCGTATAATGCCTGTACTAATAAGACTTTTGCTTTTTGATGTTTTACTTCAGAAAGTGTATGAAACCCATGACCAAAATAGTCAAATACATTCTGGCATTGTGTTATTTATGGATGGAATTATAGTGAAAGTGATTCTCCCTTTTTGCGGGGGACCTTCTGGAACCCTCTTAAGGACCCCACTTCGAGAACCACTGCATTAAACAGCGAAGTTTGTGTTCAACGAGATCATCTTCAAAAACGTACGACTTTTGAAGCGTAAATACGTTTTTTTTTACGCAATTATTTTCAGAAAACTTCAAAGTCTTCAAAAGTCATAAAGTGATCCTCCTTTGTGAAGATTATCTTGCTGAAGACAAACTTCGCTCTTTGATAACCAGACTTTATTTCATGCATTTAACCGAAATCCCGTTACAGAAATCCCATTGGCTTTTACACGTAGCTACGAAGCGGAAGTGTTACTTCCACACTCATTCCTGCTGTACTCTATGGAGAAATGATTCAGAGAGTTCCAGCCAATCACTGACCTCCGAGACTCATTAGCCAATGAACAGCCAGGAATGGGTCTCGCGCTACTTTTGAATGTTAAAATAAAGCTGATAATGTACAATTTGATTCAAGGGGGGGGGGGGGGGGGGGGGGGGCTTTCAGAGTACAACACAAACTGTCCATTTTGCTGCAACTCAACAGTGCTGCTTAATCCAGGACCTTACTTCCTGGAACTCTTGAGAATAAAAATAAACTGGTCTATTGGAGTGAATGGAGATGTCGGGACTCTTCTATCTACATGGCTCTGGCTGTGGGGTGAGAGTTCCAGCCAATCACTGAGCTCCACTTTGGTGGCTGTGGGGTGAGAGTTCCAGCCAGACAATAAACGTGTAAGAAAGGTGCTCAGAAAGTGTCCCACATCCAGACATGTCTTAGGGCTATTTGAGGCTGGAGGTGCAAACAAGACACCAGACTGAGAAGAGACTGATTGAAGGTGCGGCCGCCGAGCGAGTGAAGGTGGGAGAGAAGAAAGTGGAGAGTGACTGAGTCAGTGTGGAATGATGGAAAGAGGAGCGCTGCCTGTAGAAGGTCTGTAATCAGGAGGCTGAATGAGACAAACACATAGCTAGCTGCTAAGCTGTGTGTGTGTGTGTGTGTGTGTGTGTGTGCCAGACACACAGGCTTGTGGATACACGCCCTCACAGCTTCTATCAGAGTCTGGAGTGTCTACTAGTGCCATCACAATGAATTTTCCCTATGTCCCCTATGTTCCCAGGGTTCTATGTTCCCAGGGTTCTATGTTCCCAGGGCCATATGTTCCCAGGGTTCTATGTTCCCAGGGTTCTATGTTCCCAGGGCCATATGTTCCCAGGGTTCTATGTTCCCAGGGTTCTATGTTCGCAGGGTTCTATGTTCCCAGGGTTCTATGTTTCCAGGGTCCTGTTCCCAGGGTTCTATGTTCCCAGGGTTCTATGTTCCCAGGGTTCTATGTTTCCAGGGTTCTATGTTCCCAGGGTCCTGTTCCCAGGGTTCTATGTTCCCAGGGTTCTATGTTCCCAGGGTTCTATGTTCCCAGGGTTCTATGTTCCCAAGGTCCTGTTCCCAGGGTTCTATGTTCCCAGGGTCCTGTCCCCAGGGTTCTATGTTCCCAAGGCCATATGTTCCCAGGGTTCTATGTTCCCAGGGTCCTGTTCCCAGGGTTATATGTTCCCAGGGCCATATGTTCCCAGGGTTCTCTGTTCCCAGAGTCCTGTTCCCAAGGTTCTATGTTCCCAGGGTCCTGTTCCCAAGGTTCTATGTTCCCAGGGTCATATGTCCCATGCAGGGTTCTATGTTCCCAGGGTCATATGTTCCCAGGGTCATGTTACCAGGGTTCTATGTTCCCATGGGTGCTATGTCTCCAGGGTCGTATGTTCCCAGCGTCCTATCTTCCCATGGGTCCTATGTCACCAGGGTTATATGTTCCCATGGGTCGTATGTCCCCAGGGTTCTATGTTCCCCAGCTCTATACATAATAGGAACCTGCAAAATATGTAAAATAGGGTAAAATCTGAGTCTGACCCACAGAGAACACCACAGATGTACCCCCCCCCCCCCCCCCCATCAAATAACCATTGGTTTTGCTGTTTATATGTTATAGGCTGTTTTGAAGCCTTATCCAATAAAAGACTCGATCATATTAAACATTTTAACTTGAAACTGGTCAAAGTCTTCTGGGTTCATGAATATTGAAGTAGGGATCTCAGGACCTTGGGATAGATATGCTCCCCAATGAATCTATCAGAGTGAAATGGAAAGTGTGCGTTTGTGTTTGCAAACTGGCAACAATAGATCAGTGTGTATGATAACACACACACACACACACACACACACACACACACACACACACACACACACACACACACACACACACACACACCTTATCAGAGCAGGGGTCCACCAGCTGGTTCCTAGCAGGACTCAGCGGTCACCATGGTGACCAAGCCTGGTTACGCATGCGTCAGTGTTGTTTTTACCGGTCAGAAGCTCTGCCGCAAATTTACTTTTTTATCCACTTTTATGCGTTTCCCTGAAGCCACAATTTTAGATCAGAGCTGCTTTTATCTACTTGCTCCTACTAGGCATAGGATTTTAGTCATTCGACGCACGGATCCACACTTTTATGTTACATTTCCTGATCGGGGCAGCCTGCTAGCCAGCTAGCGTTAGCACAAACCCAACAGTACCTGGCCATCGGATACCTGAGTCCCAAGCAACGGACACCTGAAGTCTAACCACCGCAGCGGGTCCACTTGTGGACCCGTGTCGGTAAGTCTCTGCATTTTCTGATGCCCGATGTCCTTTCTGTGATCCACCTCTGCTAACGCTAACACCACATCACCGCTACGGGCTCCAGTACGGAGCCCAGGCGTGTAAGTACCTGATCCCGCTAGGCTAACGCTACCCCAACGACCGGATCATTATTATAACTGCTACACAGTTTTAGCCCTGTACTGGCCTCCTCTCTTATTCTCTGATCCCCAGCCACCACCTCCATTCTATGGGTCCACTCACCTTATCACCCGGCTGTGACCGCTGCTCCCGTCTTGAAGAAAAGGTTGCAGCATTACAGGATAGAATATCCAATCTATATCAGATCCAGGATGCAGAAAGACAGATGGACAGCATCTTCACATTCGGTCCAACGCGACTGGAGGTTAGCTGTGACTCCACACCATCACAACCTGATGGCGCCGTTCCACGTCCCGCTGATGAGATGAACTTCGCGGACTTGGAGATCTTCGTGGGCGCTGCTGCGGCCACATCCCCCCCTGCTGATCTCGAAGTGACTGACCCACTACTTCCCGCTGATGCAGTCCACTCCATTGACCACTGGTCTCGGCTTGGTGCTAAGCCGAAGGTCCAAACTTCCTCGACCCCATGTCCTGTCCAAACGTATCACTGGACTACCGTTGGGAGGGGCAGACATGGTGGAAAACTCCTCCCCCGCCCCCCTCCACCTGGTGCCCTCCAACTGCCCATAACCAATACATACTCTGTTCTCAACATGTATGATTTCCCCCCCCTCCCTGGCCATCGTACCCCTCTGTCCAAACCGTCAGCCGTCCCTTCCGCTCACAGCCTCTCAAAATCGCGCACCCCTTCACAACGCGTTGCCCGTCCCCAGTTCACCCCATGTCCGAAAAGTCCACCGGCTCAGTCTTCAGTTTACGTAACATCCCAAAATCACGTCCCTCTCTCTCGGTCCACCTCTGAACAGCCCGCTGCCCCCTCTGTCACTCCTCCATCACGACAGTCTGCCATGCCGCCCCCCCTCATCCCCCCCACTGTACTGTTAGTCGGCGACTCCATTATGAAAAGAATCCGCTTTGCTAATGCCATAACCCATTGCTTCCCCGGAGCCACCGTCCCCCTCCTTCTCGAAAAGCTCCCCGCTCTCATGGCTTCTCTCCCATCGTCCATCCATAAAATCATTGTCCATGTCGGAACAAACGACACCTCCCGCCAACAATCCATAGAAATGCAGTCTGACTTCATTCATCTTTTCGCCCTGCTCAAAGAGAGCGGATTGTCCATCTTTTTCTCCGGCCCGATCCCCACGCTAGGCTGGTCAGCTATGAGGTTTAGCCGCATCCTCAATCTCCACACCTGGCTTCAGTTAGAATGTAATAACCGTCACTTCAATTTCATTCACAATTTCGATTTGTTTTGGACCCACCCAGCCCTGTTTGCACGCGACGGCCTCCACCCAAACAAAGCAGGGACTCGTATGTTGGCTACTAACATCCATTACGCTGTCCAGACGCTGCCAAATAAATGACCACTACTTTGTTGGTCACCTCCTAGCGTTTCTTCTTCTACGGTCTTGCCTAGCTCTTCTTCTTCGCCCTCCCCCCTGTCTACTGGCAACACACCTCCATTGCCATCTCCCCAATTCGTCAGCTCCCCCTACCGACCGGGAGGACAATTACTCTCCTCTCATCCACCAGTTATCACAACAGACACCATTACACCTGCAAACAATACAGCTCTTGGCGAATTAAGAACATCCATTTCCAACATCCCTGTCCGTATTAACATTAGACCTTTTCTCACTCCAGTAAAAATAATTTCAAAAAATCAAAAATCAAACTTGGCCAGTAGTAACTCTGATAATTTTTCATTTCCACAACCTTCCAACTCACCCTTCACCGTTTATGCTGGACTCTGGAACTGCCAATCCGCCAATAACAAAACAGACATCATTTCCGCACATGCCCTCTCCCAATCCCTTCTTTTCCTTGCCCTCACAGAAACGTGGATTATCCCGGAAAACACCTCAACTCCTGCTGCCCTCTCAGATGCCTTCTCATTCTCCCACACTCCCAGAGCTTCTGGCCGTGGGGGAGGCACTGGGCTTCTGATTTCACCAAAATGCACTTACACCATTACTTCTCTTTCTCACCTCTCCCTATCCTCTTTTGAATGTCACTCTGTCTCGGTTTCTCTTCCTATCAAACTCATCATCACTGTCCTCTACCGCCCACCTGGTCCGCTCGCTGCCTTCTTTGATGAGCTGGATGCTCTCCTCTCCCTCTTCCCCGAGGATGGCACTCCCCTGGTCCTTCTGGGGGATTTCAATGTCCCTATAGCATCTCTTCAATCTCCTCTTTTTCTGAACTTTTTCTCTTCTTTTGACCTCTCCCTCTCTCCTTCTCCGCCCACTCACAAGGCCGGGAACCTCCTCGACCTGGTCTTCACACGTTCCTGCAGCACCTCCAACCTCACAGTCACTCCTCTCCCTGTCTCTGACCACCACTTCATAACCTTCTCCCTTCCCATCTCTCTCCCCAAACCCCCCCCACCACCCACTCATACTACTACCACCCGTCGAAACATAAAAACACTCTCACCCTCAGTCCTTTCTTCTGCTGTCCTCTCTCTCCTCCCCTCAGTCGAACACTTCTCTACCCTATCCACTGATGCTGCCACTACTAGTCTTCTGTCCTCCCTCTCCTCAGCCCTTGACTCACTCTGTCCTCTCACTTCTAAACCTGTCAGATCCTGTCCCCCTGCGCCTTGGCTGTCCGAGGCTCTGCGTATCCATCGAGCAGAGCTTCGGGCAGCCGAAAGGAAATGGCATAAATCTCACAACCCTTCAGATCTCTCCGCTTACCACCTCATCCTATCGAACTTCACCACCGCTGTCACCTCTGCAAAATCTTCCTTCTTCATCTCCCAAATCCAGTCCTCTGCCTCCAATCCCAGAAAATTATTCTCCACTTTCTCCTCTCTACTCAACCCTCCCTCCCCTCCTCCCCCCTCCTCCCTCTCCGCTGACGACTTCATGACTTTCTTTTCCAAAAAAATCGATGACATCACCTCCTCCTTCCCCCCCCCAGCCACTAACAACAACTCTCCCATCTGCAACTATAACTCTCTACCCCCTGCCACCACCCTGTCCTCCTTCTCTCCCCTCTCCCCCGATGATGTCCTCAAACTTCTTATGTCCTATCCTGCCACCACCTGCCCCCTGGATCCCATCCCCTCCCCTCTTCTCCAAACCATTTCCTCTGATTTATCCCCCTTCCTCACTTCTTTCATCAACTCCTCCCTGTCCTCTGGTACTGTCCCGGCCGCTCTGAAAACAGCCAGAGTCAAGCCCCTCCTTAAAAAACCTTCCCTTGACCACACCGCCCTCCATAATTACCGCCCTGTCTCTCTCCTCCCCTTCATCTCAAAAACCCTAGAACGTGCAGTATGTCAACAACTCTCTCTTCACCTCACTCAAAACAACCTCCTGGACCCCTTACAATCTGGATTTAAGCCCGCTCACTCCACGGAAACAGCCCTCCTCTCAGTCACCCATGCCCTCCACACAGCCAAAGCCTCCTCCCTCTCCTCTGTCCTTGTCCTTCTTGATCTTTCTGCTGCTTTTGACACGGTTAACCATCACATCCTTCTCTCCACTCTCACTGATCTCTGTATTTCTGGTTCTGCACTCTCATGGTTCACCTCCTATCTCTCCAATCGCACTTATCAGGTTCTTTGGCGTGGGTCCCTCTCTAAAACTTGCACTCTGAACACGGGTGTCCCCCAGGGATCTGTCCTCGGCCCCTTCCTGTTCCTTCTATATGTTAGGTCCCTTGGTCACATAATCACTTCCCACGGTTTCTCCTACCACAGCTATGCAGATGACACTCAACTTTTCCTCTCTTTTCCCCCTTCCGACACCCTAATCCAGTCACGTCTCGCCGCCTGCCTTAATGACATTGTCTCCTGGATGACTGCCCATCATCTTAAACTTAATCTCAACAAAACCGAGCTCCTCTTCCTCCCTGGGAAAGACTGTCCATTCTCTGACCTCTCCATCACTATCAACAACATCATCATACTACCGTCAAATACTGTTAAAAACCTTGGTGTAACATTAGATAACCAGCTATCCAACTCAGCCTTCATCTCAGCAACCGCCCGCTCCTGTAGGTTTTTACTATATAATATTAGAAAGATCCGTCCGTTCCTCACTAGGGAGGCAGCTCAGCTCCTGATCCAGGCACTCGTCCTGTCCCGCCTTGACTACTGTAATGTCCTACTGGCGGGGCTACCTGCCTCGGCCATTCAACCCCTCCAACTCATTCTAAATTCTGCTGCCCGTCTGGTGTTCAACTTACCTAAATTCTCCCATGTCACTCCCCTTTTCCGTGACCTTCACTGGCTCCCCATCTTGGCCCGTATCAAATTCAAGACCATGGTACTGACCTACCGTGCAGTTCACCGGTCAGCCCCGCTCTACTTACAATCCCTGGTCAGATTCCAATCATCCCACCGTTCCCTCCGCTCCTCCACCTGCACGGCCCGCCTCGCCCCTCCATCGCTACGTGGCCCTGGTGAACGCTTGTCTCGTTCAAGACTGTTCTCCTCCATGGCTCCGCAATGGTGGAATGAACTTCCCCCCTTCGTCATGTTGGCCGAGACACTGCCGATTTTTCGCCGGAGACTAAAAACTTACCTTTTCGGGCTACACCTGGGTCCCTCCGGAATCGGTTAACCCTTATTGATTATTTATGGTTTTAGTTATGTTTTCATTGTTTGTATTTCTTTGAATGAATTGTATTGAAATGTGATGTAAGTCGCTTTGGATAAAAGCGTCTGCCAAATGAAATAAAGTAAAGTAAAGTAAAGTAAGATGAGGACCCATGTGTGTGATTTAACGTGTGTGTGTGTGTGTGTGTGTGTGTGTGTGTGTGTGTGTGTGTGTGTGTGTGTGTGTGTGTGTGTGTGTGTGTGTGTGTGTGTGTGTGTGTGTGTGTGTGGGCTGATTTAACAGCCTTTTAATAATGCAGAAAGCGCGTGCAGCCTCTGTGTGTAGGCTACATGTCATCTGCCTTCAGTGTGTGGGCTTTGATAGATACTGAGAACTCTTCACCACTTCCCTGTCTGTGTGTGTGTGTGTGTGTGTGTCTGTGTGTGTGTGTGTGTGTGTGTGTGTGTGGGCCACACAGAGAGAAAGGACAGAGATAGGAGATGAGAAAGACACCATTTAGACCTGCCACTAACATGGGTTTTCTGTGATCAGATTGCCATAAGTCTCTTATGGATGAGCATTTGCTGGATGCCATCTGGTCTGCTTAGAACACTAGCTTAGCTAAAACTAAGGAATTCAAAGCATGTACTATATGATCTCCTTTATGAGCATACAGTACCAGCATTGATTAGTAGACCTTTCCTTAATGTTAATACACACAAAAATAAAGATTGTTCACAAGTCCCCAATCTCAAGTCCAAGTCAACTCTGAAGTCATTGTGTGCGACTGAAGTGCGACTCATGTCCAAGTCCCCATCTCTGACTTCAATACAATCTGACTTCTTCCAGCAGCCATGGACAACGGGTGAGAAGATTTGCACACAGAAAAACATGGAACGCCACAAAATGATTGTGAGGATTTCATATCTGATTGACAGCTTTGAGTACAAGGTGTTTTATTCAGTCATTTGGGTTGATGATCCTGCCCATGAAGAGGACTTGCTCTGTGGTGGGGTCGACCATAAGGAGCACAAACGGACGGTTGAACCGCAACTCCGGGGCTGGTGCAGACTCTCCAATGATGCCAATCCCTGTAGCAGCTGCAGCAGAGGCTCCAGTCTCATCCACATCCAGACTGGCTTGGTGCACCACCTGACGGAGGACAGACCGCAGAGTAAGATGGAGGACGGATAGAAAGTAAAGAGGCGTTCAATAACTAGTGTTCAGAATGGTTCACTCACTGTTCCCCATGTAGTGTTTATCATACTAACTACGTATATGGGGAACGATGAAACGAGTTTCAGACACTACCTCACTCTTGAACACGACCGCAATTGTGGTAGATGGGACAAAATGTAGGGTACATTTGCTGTTCACTACAAATTGCAGTGCATTGTGGGTATTTATAATGGACTATATAGTGAATCAAATTTACAGTTGAGAATTCGGTCACTTGTTACCTTCATCTCCATAGTACATCACGGTGAATCATTATTTTCATGAAAACAAATTTATTTATTTTTATGGTTTTGGTGGAATGACAGCATAGAAAATACAATGTTGCAGAATGTTTTAAAGCCATTTTATCATGTTAAAATAAAAATAAAATAACTTGAACTGAGAGCCATCGCATTCATTCAAAAAGTTATATTGGGGCGAGTTTCTAATTTATAGAAATGTCAAAAAATGAAAATGTCAAATTGCCACCATGTGAAGGGTTTCTGCAGACCACCACACATATAGTCCACCATTTCTGTAATAGGGACCGGTTTGGAACAGGACTATAATCTGACACTTGGCTCTCTTACTGTAATAAGGACCGGTTTGGAACAGGGCTATAATCTGACACTTGGCTCTCTTACTGTAATAAGGACCGGTTTGGAACAGGACTATAATCTGACACTTGGCTCTCTTACTGTAATAGGGACCGGTTTGGAACAGGACTATAATCTGACACTTGGTTCTCTTACTGTAATAGGGACCGGTTTGGAACAGGACTATAATCTGACACTTGGCTCTCTTACTGTAATAGGGACCGGTTTGGAACAGGACTATAATCGGACACTTGGTTCTCTTACTGTAATAGGGACCGGTTTGGAAAAGGACTAATCTGACACTTGGCTCTCTTACTGTAATAGAGACCGGTTTGGAACAGGGCTATAATCTGACACTTGGTTCTCTTACTGTAATAGGGACCGGTTTGGAACAGGGCTATAATCTGACACTTGGCTCTCTTACTGTAATAGGGACCGGTTTGGAACAGGACTATAATCTGACACTTGGCTCTTTTACTGTAATAGGGACCGGTTTGGAACAGGACTATAATCTGACACTTGGCTCTCTTACTGTAATAGTGACCGGTTTGGAACAGGACTATAATCTGACACTTGGTTCTCTTACTGTAATAGAGACCGGTTTGTACCAGGACTATAATCTGACACTTGGCTCTCTTACTGTAATAGGGACCGGTTTGGAACAGGACTATAATCTGACACTTGGCTCTCTTACTGTAATAGGGACCGGTTTGGAACAGGACTATAATCTGACACTTGGCTCTCTTACTGTAATAGGGACCGGTTTGGAACAGGACTATAATCTGACACTTGGTTCTCTTACTGTAATAGTGACCGGTTTGGAACAGGACTATAATCTGACACTTGGTTCTCTTACTGTAATAGAGACCGGTTTGTACCAGGACTATAATCTGACACTTGGCTCTCTTACTGTAATAGGGACCGGTTTGGAACAGGACTATAATCTGACACTTGGCTCTCTTACTGTAATAGGGACCGGTTTGGAACAGGACTATAATCTGACACTTGGCTCTCTTACTGTAATAGGGACCGGTTTGGAACAGGACTATAATCTGACACTTGGCTCTCTTACTGTAATAGGGACCGGTTTGGAACAGGACTATAATCTGACACTTGGCTCTCTTACTGTAATAGGGACCGGTTTGGAACAGGACTATAATCTGACACTTGGCTCTCTTACTGTAATAGGGACCGGTTTGGAACAGGACTATAATCTGACACTTGGCTCTCTTACTGTAATAGGGACCGGTTTGGAACAGGACTATAATCTGACACTTGGCTCTCTTACTGTAATAGGGACCGGTTTGGAACAGGACTATAATCTAACACTTGGCTCTCTTACTGTAATAGAGATCGGTTTGGAACAGGACTATAATCTGACACTTGGCTCTCTTACTGTAATAGGGACTGGTTTGGAACAGGACTATAATCTGACACTTGGTTCTCTTACTGTAATAGGGACCGGTTTGGAACAGGACTATAATCTGACACTTGGTTCTCTTACTATAATAGGGACCGGTTTGGAACAGGACTATAATCTGACACTTGGTTCTCTTACTGTAATAGAGACCGGTTTGGAACAGGACTATAATCTGACACTTGGCTCTCTTACTGTAATAGGGACCGGTTTGGAACAGGACTATAATCTGACACTTGGCTCTCTTACTGTAATAGAGACCGGTTTGGAACAGGACTATAATCTGACACTTGGTTCTCTTACTGTAATAGAGACCGGTTTGGAACAGGACTATAATCTGACACTTGGCTCTCTTACTGTAATAGAGACCGGTTTGGAACAGGACTATAATCTGACACTTGGTTCTCTTACTGTAATAGAGACCGGTTTGGAACAGGACTATAATCTGACACTTGGTTCTCTTACTGTAATAGAGACCGGTTTGGAACAGGACTATAATCTGACACTTGGCTCTCTTACTGTAATAGAGACCGGTTTGGAACAGGACTATAATCTGACACTTGGCTCTCTTACTGTAATAGGGACCGGTTTGGAACAGGACTATAATCTGACACTTGGCTCTCTTACTGTAATAGAGACCGGTTTGGAACAGGACTATAATCTGACACTTGGCTCTCTTACTGTAATAGGGACCGGTTTGGAACAGGACTATAATCTGACACTTGGCTCTCTTACTGTAATAGAGACCGGTTTGGAACAGGGCTATAATCTGACACTTGGTTCTCTTACTGTAATAGAGACCGGTTTGGAACAGGACTATAATCTGACACTTGGCTCTCTTACTGTAATAGAGACCGGTTTGGAACAGGACTATAATCTGACACTTGGCTCTCTTACTGTAATAGGGACCGGTTTGGAACAGGACTATAATCTGACACTTGGCTCTCTTACTGTAATAGAGACCGGTTTGGAACAGGACTATAATCTGACACTTGGCTCTCTTACTGTAATAGGGACCGGTTTGGAACAGGGCTATAATCTGACACTTGGTTCTCTTACTGTAATAGGGACCGGTTTGGAACAGGGCTATAATCTGACACTTGGTTCTCTTACTGTAATAGGGACCGGTTTGGAACAGGACTATAATCTGACACTTGGCACTCTTACTGTAATAGGGACCGGTTTGGAACAGGACTATAATCGGACACTTGGTTCTCTTACTGTAATAGAGACCGGTTTGGAACAGGACTATAATCTGACACTTGGCTCTCTTACTGTAATAGGGACCGGTTTGGAACAGGACTATAATCTGAACTTGGTTCTCTTACTGTAATAGGGACCGGTTTGGAACAGGACTATAATCTGACACTTGGTTCTCTTACTGTAATAGAGACCGGTTTGGAACAGGACTATAATCTGACACTTGGCTCTCTTACTGTAATAGAGACCGGTTTGGAACAGGACTATAATCTGACACTTGGTTCTCTTACTGTAATAGAGACCGGTTTGGAACAGGACTATAATCTGACACTTGGTTCTCTTACTGTAATAGGGACCGGTTTGGAACAGGACTATAATCTGAACTTGGTTCTCTTACTGTAATAGGGACCGGTTTGGAACAGGACTATAATCTGACACTTGGTTCTCTTACTGTAATAGAGACCGGTTTGGAACAGGACTATAATCTGACACTTGGCTCTCTTACTGTAATAGAGACAGGTTTGGAACAGGACTATAATCTGACACTTGGTTCTCTTACTGTAATAGAGACCGGTTTGGAACAGGACTATAATCTGACACTTGGTTCTTTTACTGTAATAGAGACCGGTTTGGAACAGGACTATAATCTGACACTTGGCTCTCTTACTGTAATAGGGACCGGTTTGGAACAGGACTATAATCTGACACTTGGCTCTCTTACTGT
>NC_139642.1:15533847-15553847 GCF_964638095.1 Poromitra crassiceps | reverse complement strand
TTTTGACTCTATCTGTAGATCAAGCTACTATAGGTAAATACAAGCATTCATTCTCTCTCTCTCTCTTTTACAAAAACAATTGACGCTTTTGACGGGGGCAATTTTGTGTTGAAAAGGCAGTGTTAACACAGGTGCAAGCAACACACTAATGAGGGTTTCCAAATTCCACTCATGGAAGTTGGAAACCCTCATTAGTGTTTTGCTTGCCCCTGTGTTTACCCTGCCTTCTCGACACAAATTGGCCCCTGTGAAAAGGGTCTATCTGAGCTTCTGTCTGTTGCAAAAATATGCTTGTTGATTGGATGTAGCTATGTGCAGGCTGCCGAGGCAGGAGGGACTTGGATAGCCTATTGCTCACATTAGCTAGGTAGGTATATACAAGTATATATACATATACATATATATATACATACAAGTTTACACAAAGATGGTCAATTGTCCTTTAAATGCATCAATCTGGTGCATCAGGTAGCCTATAGCAGCTACAATGTAGCCGTGCAGTTCAGAGGCTAGTCCACATAAAGGTGTTTTGGTGAAGTGCCTGATTACATTCCTGTCAGACCTCCCTCCTCTCCAGTCACCCTGCCCGCCCTTCCCCTTTCACACCTTTCAAGTGAGACAGTAGAGTAGCCATGCGTGATCAAACCGGAAACTAGACGCCTCTGCCTTCAAAATAAAAACGTAAAGCTTTTGGAAACATCTTACAACATAATTGATAACTTAAATATGAGTGAAACCATAAACTCTATAGCCTATATGGCAACTTGCATAGGCCTATACACTGCTATGAAAATTTAATTAGCCATATGGAGAAATTGGCTTGTTGCAGGAGTAGAGACAAAAAATGAACACTGAAGACAAAAACAACCAACCAAATAACAATAGCCTATAATAGCTACAACACATTTAGGCTAGGTGATTAAGATACAGTAGGCTAGCCTAGCCTTCACTGACAGATTTACAGGTTTGTGCTAGTGTAACCGAATGAATGTTGAGTCCTTGTGAGTCCCGAGTGGTAGCGAGTAGTTGGTTAAACTCACTCCCCCGGTAAAAAGGCATGTTAATCAGCTCCAGCTAGCTCTCTTGGTGCAGTGGTTAGCGTGTCCGCCCCTCAAGCCGAAGGTCGGCAGTTCGAATCCACCCCTGGCAAGCCCTTAACATGGATTGCTGCAATAACCAGCTCAGTGACCTTGTGGTTTGAGTGGCCGCCCTGAGACTGGGAGGTTGTGAGTTCGATCCCTGGCCGAGTCATACCAAAGACTATATGGGACCCATTTGCCTCCTTGCTTGGCATTCAGCTAAAGGGTTGGAATTGGGGGGTTAGATCTCATATGATTCCCGAGCGCGGCACTGCTGCCGCTCACCGCTCCCCCAGGGGATGGGTCAAATGCGGAGAACACATTTTGCACACTCAGGTGTGTGACAATCAGTGAGACTTTACCTTTACCATCAAACACAACACCGTAACACAGTGTGCAGACAGGCGGGGATACAGTCTGTAGGCCTAGTTTGTCCACCACATCACCACATTTGAGTAGCCTACTGTATTTTCTTCTTCTTCCGGTTGGCATAGGCTATATGATATATCTAATGATATCATGATGATCACCAGTGTTGGGGGTAACTCATTACAAAAGTAACATATTACATGTAATATATTACTTTTAGAAGTAACTAAGTAATATAACTTATTACTTATAGGATTTCAGTAATATTATACCAGTTACTTTGTCAAGTAACTCAAGTTACAAATTGAGTAAAAAAAAAAAAATCAAAGCACATTAAGATACAATCATTTCCTAATCAAACTGTGTGTTTGTATGCATATAACCACTATAGATGACTATAACAAAGGAAAATAATTACATTTAGAATTTTGCATTGTTTACACTGACTTCAAGGTGGTTGAAATGATTTTTCAGGATTGTTTCGGGGCGGCGATGTCATTCTGCTGCTGCTGTTGTTTTGGTGAAAGTAATGGAAAAGTAGTGTAATAAGTAACTAGTTACTCTACACAGACAGTAATATTGTAAAGTAACTTATTACTTTCAAATGAAAGTAACTAGTAATATG
This sequence comes from Poromitra crassiceps, assembly GCF_964638095.1. Classification (NCBI taxonomy): domain Eukaryota; kingdom Metazoa; phylum Chordata; class Actinopteri; order Beryciformes; family Melamphaidae; genus Poromitra; species Poromitra crassiceps. Next base: position 15,551,774 of record NC_139642.1, on the reverse strand, counting down.
TAGTATATTACATTTTGCAAGTAACTTGGCCAACACTGATGATCACTGACTGCGACTGGAGGTCACAGTACACCCAGCCACCACACCAGTTTGTCAAATGGGATTTTATTTTGGAAAAGCTCTACCGGAAGTCATGTTGTTGTTGTTGTTTTGTTGCTAACTTGCCACTGGCTCCAGCGCACAGCGCGCACCTCGCTCTCGGTGACACACTGGCTGTCAGCTTCTCCCCGAGGAAAGACTCTCTCCGGCGGCTTTACAGCACCACGACCCCTGCGGCTTGTCCTCCGACCTCCGCAGCTCGCATATTACTTAGCCTGATTATCTTTGACAGTCTCGAGTGCTTTGAACGCGTGTAAAAAGGATCAGACACTGAGTGAACAGAATACTTGTTGTGTCTGGTCAAAGTGAGCTGATAGACTGACTGGATCATCTGTCTCACCGCTTTGTTCTGCACCTCTAGCGGAGTGGAAGGAACTTTCTGCGCATCGTTCAGACGAGAAAGTCAACCTCCAAGGTATGTCTTGCCTTCTTTACTAGCCTAACTCTTAGAGGCCATTTACACCTGGCGCTAACATGCATTTTCTGTGATCAGATTGCAATCAGATTGTGTTTTATCACTTGAAATGCCAGGTGTAAACACCCCCCAAAACGCATTGAAGAAGGATTGCAATCTGATCGGCCAAACCACCTCCGGAGGTGGTCAGGGATGCATTGTGTGTACACGTTGAACACAAGTGTAAATGCAATGTGTCCTCTCAATCTGGATACAGCAACTTTATGCGGATTGAGAGGACAACCATTTGTGCAATCAGATTGCAATCAGATTGCAGAAAATGCATGTTAACGCCAGGTGTAAATGGAATCAGGCTGAAGTGATAAAATACAATCTGATTGCAATCTGATGTCAGAAACCACATGTTAACGCCAGGTGTAAATGGCTTCATATATGTTATAGCCTAGCCTACATAATGTCAATATTCCTCTCTTGGAAGGTGTGTCTGTGATATTCAACAGTGTTTTGGGGTTTATTGTCTCTCTCCTATGGTATCGTAATATGCCTGCATCTTCACTCATCATATAGGCTATATTTCTACAGGGGGTGTTTTTGTTTTATAAAGCTTAATTTGTGTAGTTAGGCTATTCTTCCAAATGCTCGTGGGATTAAAATCACACTATCTTAAAATGATCAACTGTCAAATTCAAAGATTAGCCTCTCTCTGCCTGACTCTTCTTAATTGAATCATAAAGAAGAAATAACTTTTAAATATTTGCCCCTAGAATACACCTACGCCTACAGCAGGTGCTTATCTGCATTTATGGGGCTGATTTGTCTCACATTTTGGAAACAATCTCTTGTGTTGTTTATGTTGTTTCTTTATCCGTATTTGCTAGTTGAGTCATTCTGTGGGTGCAACAACTATAGACGGTTTTAACTTGACAACAAAAACATTCTAAATTGAACCCCCGCTCACTTCCTGTTGCAGTATTTGTTATGGACATAAACGAAAAAAAACATTCAAGTGCAGGACTGACCATTCCGTGAAAACCGTCTATACAGCTGAGCGGTGAAAACAAAAGTAACGATGTCAAGTGAATATTTCTGCAGTTTGCCGAATGCTGAGAAAAAGGAAGTGCTGTGGGTTTGCGCTCTGGTGAAAACCGTCTATACTGTAAGCATAAAACCTACATGTAGCCTACTGTACTGTATCATCAATGATGATACAGTACAGTAGGCTATTGTTGTACAATGGAATTTCACCACTCCTCATCCGCTGTGTAATAATTATAACAGCTTCTATAAACCAAATTGAATGAAACCAAGAGTCCAGGAAGTGTCTTATAAAAGTATATTTAAAGACATACATTACTTTGGCAAACTGCATTATTCGCCAAAGGACTGAATTCTCAATGTACACATTTTGGTATGTCATACATACAGAGTCACGGGTGTGACGTCCATCTTGTTTGTAAAGGGTGGCACCATGTTGTTTCTTTCACAGGGCAGCAGTTTTACTGAGACTAACTTGTCTATATTTTGCTGACACATCTCTGTCATGTTTGCCGATTAATTTGAAGTTTTCTTTCAGGAAATGTCCTGCACTTGCTGGGTTAACCCTAAATCCAACAAATATGACAGTTATTTCTGTTATACAATAGCTAAGTACACTGTGTATTGAGATAAGTAACTAACTTTACCTCTCTTGTTTAGCACATATTAACAGATTGTCTTAATAAGGGAGAGTAATAAACATTTCAACTGTGTCCATACACCAATAAAGCCATACAGAATTAGGCTACTATTATTAGCACACAATAATCAACATTAGCCTACATGATCCTACATTAGCCTGAACAGCACTGATAATATCGTAAGGTAACTTCATCTGAAAAGTAGGGTACTTAAACCGTCAGTCAATTGAGCAAGACGTCGGCAAGTAGGCTATGCTAAACAAACAAACAAAATGAGGTAGAATTATTCACAACAGAAATATCACAGCTTACATGTAGGCCAGTGGGGGGGCACGGTGGTGCAGTGGTAAGTGCTGTCGCCTCACAGCTAGAAGGTCCTGGGTTCGATTCCCACCTGGGACGCTGTGAGCGCTGAAGGAATGTGTGCCCGTCGGCATGTCCTCGAGTGCCCACCGCCCGGGGTCGTCAAAAGGGCCTTTCTGTGTGGAGTTTGCATGTTCTCCCCATCCCCCCTGGGGGTTTCCTTCATAGGAACCCATTCACCAAAACATGCAATATCCTGGTTGCTGATGTGGTGCCTCCTCTGGTCGTTAGGGACGCCTGTTTGGAGGGAGGGGAACTGGTTGGAATAGCGTGATCCTCCCACGTGCTATGTCCTACCGGTGAAGCCTCCCCTGTCAGGTGAAAAGAAGCGGCTGGCTAACTGCCCATGTCTCGGAGGAAGCATGGAGCCAGTTTCGGCTCTCCCCAGATTGGCAGAGGGTGGAGCAGCAACCAGGATAAATAAATTAAAATTAGCACTAACGGGGGATAAAAAGGGGATAAAAAATCGTGAAAAAAATATAATTAAAAAATAAAAATACATGTACTGTAGGCTATGTCCTCACGCAAACTTCAGGGTTATAGACAGTCCATATTATTGTCTCTGGACAGCGTTTCACCGATACGTCTCTGGACAGCATGTCCATGTCAAACAGGACACCAAAGCCACCATTTATGTTTCTGTATGCATCCAGACGTTTGTTCAGTCCTGAGAGCAAACAGTCAACAATCACATTGAAAGTCTCCACTTTGAACTTTGTCCTTCCAGACAGAACTACTTCATTGTCGGCTGACTCGTCAGCGAAGGCTTTTCTTTTGCTCACACGGTGAGTGTCGGTGTGGTAGCTCTGTGTCACTACACCCGTGACAGGCCGGGTCACACGGTGAGTGTCGGTGTGGTAGCTCTGTGTCACTACACCCGTGACAGCCCGGGTCACACGGTGAGTGTCGGTGTGGTAGCTCTGTGTCACTACACCCGTGACAGCCCGGGTCACACGGTGAGTGTCGGTGTGGTAGCTCTGTGTCACTACACCCGTGACAGCCCGGGTCACACGGTGAGTGTCGGTGTGGTAGCTCTGTGTCACTACACCCGTGACAGCCCGGGTCACATGGTGAGTGTCGGTGTGGTAGCTCTGTGTCACTACACCCGTGACAGCCCGGGTCACACGGTGAGTGTCGGTGTGGTAGCTCTGTGTCACTACACCCGTGACAGCCCGGGTCACACGGTGAGTGTCGGTGTGGTAGCTCTGTGTCACACCTTCACAGCCCGGGTCACATTTCTCAAAATGGGCAAATTGCTCTCGTAAGTGATGCAACATGAAGTGTGCAACGATTCCAAAAGGCCCACAGCATCTTTAGGTCCATGGTCGTCTTTTGCAAGCCTGTGCTTGTAAGCTTGAATCGCTTCAGCACAGTGTCCCAAAATATGGTGATGATCAGCGCAGTCTCCAGCTTGCCCAGCTTGGTATCCAGCAGCGCAGCGGCCTCACGCCGTGTGTCCTGACGCTCCTCATTGTCAGACGCCAACATCTGTAAGGCCTCTCTTATTTGACTGTTATTTTCACAAAGAGCTCTTGTGGATCGAGTCCCCTCTGCAGCTCCATCTCATACTGGAAAGGGATTTTAGCGTCAGTGTGATGTCATCAGTGTGATGTCATCAGTGAACACTTTATTCCATCATTGCGTGGAAGAGGAGCAAACAGCATGCAATACCTTCAGTAAGTAAAAAAAAAACTGTCTTGCTTCCCGACAACTGTTTTCCACACAGTTCACACCAACCAAATTCAAGGAATGTGCCGCACATGGAATATAATGAATGAGTGGGTTCTTTTTCTTAAGATGAGCTTGTAACACGTTATATTTCCCCGACATATTTGAGGCATTGTCGTGTGCCTGGCAACGGCAATTGGAGAGATCCAGCCCCCAAATCACTGAGCATCTTCATCACACAATCAGCCAGACTTGACCCAGTGTGACTGTGAATGGGTTCACATCCAATAAACGTAGGATGGATGGGTCCCAGACTACTGTGGGCCGTAGTGACGCCAAAACAAGCCACAAACACCCTTATATGAACAGCCGTTCTTCCAGTCCTCAGAACACACACCCGTCGCTCTACGCTCCATGCCAACACTCCCCTCCTTTCCCCATTCCTCCCATAACCACCACCCACTCCCCTAGTCTCAGCCAATCATCTACAGTTCCATAAAGCCACTTGGAATTGCCTTCCATGCAACATTTGCTCCATTAAAGGGAGAGCTTGTTTTAAAAGGATGCTTAGAGCCCATTTACACTCACTCACACTGTCACACACATAACTATGTCTATCATAATCACAACACTTTTTCAACCATGATTTATTGATTTTCTATAGTATAGAGCAGTGGTTCTCAAATGGGGGTCCGTGGCACTTTGCCCGGGGGTCCGCGAAATGTTTTCAGGAAAATAAAAATAAAAACTTTTTTGTGTGCAAAAGCTTCATAGTTCAATGAAAATATTTTATGCTTTAAATCTAAAATGGTTCATGGATTACATTCTAATCTAACAAACCTATCAATTTAAATGTCAAGCACGTTACCATGGAAACAATTAAGCTTAGGTGGTGGATTTTTGTGTGAAATCGGTTGTGCAATAGTCAATTTTGGTGAGTTATTTCTATATGCAATTCAGTTATGTGACATGTAGTAAACATACTTTTAATTCCAGTGAATGATATAGCCTACATGTAGTGTTTATTTTATTTTGTAGTGATAAGCTTCACTGACTCACAGGCTGTGCATAAAAATGAATGCTGTAAATTGTACAAGGAACCCTCTAACCTAAAAATATGAATGTTTAGCCTGCAAAAGCAGTTACATTAATGTAGCCTACTTTGTGTTAAACATGACCAACACACTACAGCAATAAAAACAATAATAGGCTATAGCCTATGGTGTGAGGAAGTGTAACCTCTGTAAACAGCTGTGTTACACTATGGTCACTATGGGGTCAGCCCAATGTTCCCAGGGCCCAATGTTCCCCGGAGTTTGTAACAGTCCTGGAAACACCTGGAAAGTCTGGGGCAATCCTAGAAACAACCTGCCCAGGTATGAATCTTAAACATAAATACAAGCTGTATTGGATTTATTGTTATAAGTTCTTCTTGAAGGGTGCTGGGCATGCCTTCACTGTAAAAAAAATATAAAAAAATAAAATAAAAAAGGGCACTTTGGGTATCGGGAAAACGGGCAGGTGCTTGGTCACCCCTGGCACCCCCCTCTGCACGTGCCTGATTGGCAGCTGTCATGTTGGGATATAATTGGTTGAAATGGGGTAGACATTTGATAGTATACCTGATGTCAGCAAACTGTAGATAACTGTTATGAATGAACACTTGATGAATGAACTTTTGTTGTGGAAAACGTGAACAACTAAAGAACTTGGACTTTTGTGATGTTTTTTTGGCATACATTGTAGGTCCACTGTATAACCAGGGATGTGATCTAAAATACATTGTTAAATAGGTGCACTGTATAACCAGGGATGTGATCTAAAATACATTGTTAAGTAGGTGCACTGTATAACCAGGATGTGATCTAAAATACATTGTTAAATAGGTGCACTGTATAACCAGACATGTGATCTAAAATACATTGTTAAATAGATGCACTGTATAACCAGGGATGTGATCTAAAATACATTGTTAAATAGGTGCACTGTATAACCAGACATGTGATCTAAAATACATTGTTAAATAGGTGCACTGTATAACCAGGATGTGATCTAAAATACATTGTTAAATAGGTGCACTGTATAACCAGACATGTGATCTAAAATACATTGTTAAATAGATGCACTGTATAACCAGGGATGTGATCTAAAATACATTGTTAAATAGGTGCACTGTATAACCAGGGATGTGATCTAAAATACATTGTTAAGTAGGTGCACTGTATAACCAGACATGTGATCTAAAATACATTGTTAAATAGGTGCACTGTATAACCAGGGATGTGATCTAAAATACATTGTTAAGTAGGTGCACTGTATAACCAGACATGTGATCTAAAATACATTGTTAAATAGGTGCACTGTATAACCAGGGATGTGATCTAAAATACATTGTTAAATAGGTGCACTGTATAACCAGGGATGTGATCTAAAATACATTGTTAAATAGGTGCACTGTATAACCAGGGATGTGATCTAAAATACATTGTTAAATAGGTGCACTGTATAACCAGGATGTGATCTAAAATACATTGTTAAATAGGTGCACTGTATAACCAGGGATGTGATCTAAAATACATTGTTAAATAGGTGCACTGTATAACCAGGATGTGATCTAAAATACATTGTTAAGTAGGTGCACTGTATAACCAGGGATGTGATCTAAAATACATTGTTAAATAGGTGCACTGTATAACCAGACATGTGATCTAAAATACATTGTTAAATAGGTGCACTGTATAACCAGACATGTGATCTAAAATACATTGTTAAATAGGTGCACTGTATAACCAGACATGTGATCTAAAATACATTGTTAAATAGGTGCACTGTATAACCAGACATGTGATCTATAATACATTGTTAAATAGGTGCACTGTATAACCAGGATGTGATCTAAAATACATTGTTAAATAGGTGCACTGTATAACCAGACATGTGATCTAAAATACATTGTTAAATAGGTGCACTGTATAACCAGACATGTGATCTAAAATACATTGTTAAATAGGTGCAGTGTATAACCAGGATGTGATCTAAAATACATTGTTAAATAGGTGCACTGTATAACCAGACATGTGATCTAAAATACATTGTTAAATAGGTGCACTGTATAACCAGGGATGTGATCTAAAATACATTGTTAAATAGGTGCACTGTATAACCAGACATGTGATCTAAAATACATTGTTAAGTAGGTGCACTGTATAACCAGGATGTGATCTAAAATACATTGTTAAGTAGGTGCACTGTATAACCAGGGATGTGATCTAAAATACATTGTTAAATAGGTGCACTGTATAACCAGGATGTGATCTAAAATACATTGTTAAATAGGTGCACTGTATAACCAGACATGTGATCTAAAATACATTGTTAAATAGGTGCACTGTATAACCAGACATGTGATCTAAAATACATTGTTAAATAGGTGCACTGTATAACCAGACATGTGATCTAAAATACATTGTTAAATAGGTGCACTGTATAACCAGGGATGTGATCTAAAATACATTGTTAAATAGGTGCACTGTATAACCAGACATGTGATCTAAAATACATTGTTAAATATGTGCACTGTATAACCAGACATGTGATCTAAAATACATTGTTAAATAGGTGCACTGTATAACCAGGGATGTGATCTAAAATACATTGTTAAATAGGTGCACTGTATAACCAGACATGTGATCTAAAATACATTGTTAAATAGGTGCACTGTATAACCAGGATGTGATCTAAAATACATTGTTAAATAGGTGCACTGTATAACCAGGGATGTGATCTAAAATACATTGTTAAATAGGTGCACTGTATAACCAGACATGTGATCTAAAATACATTGTTAAATAGGTGCACTGTATAACCAGACATGTGATCTAAAATACATTGTTAAATAGGTGCACTGTATAACCAGACATGTGATCTAAAATACATTGTTAAATAGGTGCACTGTATAACCAGACATGTGATCTAAAATACATTGTTAAATAGGTGCACTGTATAACCAGGGATGTGATCTAAAATACATTGTTAAATAGGTGCACTGTATAACCAGGATGTGATCTAAAATACATTGTTAAATAGGTGCACTGTATAACCAGACATGTGATCTAAAATACATTGTTAAATAGGTGCACTGTATAACCAGACATGTGATCTAAAATACATTGTTAAATAGGTGCACTGTATAACCAGGATGTGATCTAAAATACATTGTTAAATAGGTGCACTGTATAACCAGGGATGTGATCTAAAATACATTGTTAAATAGGTGCACTGTATAACCAGGGATGTGATCTAAAATACATTGTTAAATAGGTGCACTGTATAACCAGGGATGTGATCTAAAATACATTGTTAAGTAGGTGCACTGTATAACCAGGGATGTGATCTAAAATACATTGTTAAATAGGTGCACTGTATAACCAGGAATGTGATCTAAAATACATTGTTAAATAGGTGCACTGTATAACCAGACATGTGATCTAAAATACATTGTTAAATAGGTGCACTGGACAGTTGAACAGTGGTTTAAAAGTCTTTCCAATGTTCTTGCCATGGAAAAATTGACTTCCGTCAAAGGGAAAATGCAAAACTTCCATAAAGTATGGGGACGATTTATAGAATACCTAGAAAGTCGCACACCAGGAATGTAAGTGCCTTGTAAGAAATGCTTGAATAATTTAATTGAATTGATTTTGGTTTTATTTTATAGCTGTTGGTTTGTTTTTTGATTTGTTTTTGTGTGTGTGGTTTGTTTTTGTTTCGTTTCTGTATTCGTGTGTATGTACATGTACATGTTGCATTTGTGTCAATACATGTTGTGTAAAAAAAAGGAAAACCCAATAAATATATTTACAAAAAAAAATAAAAAAAATAGGTGCACTGTATAACCAGGTATGTGATCTAAAATACATTGTTAAGTAGGTGCACTGTATAACCAGGGTTGTGATCTAAAATACATTGTTAAATAGGTGCTGTATAACCAGGGATGTGATCTAAAATACATTGTTAAATAGGTGCTGTATAACCAGGGATGTGATCTAAAATACATTGTTAAATAGGTGCACTGTATAACCAGACATGTGATCTGAAATACATTGTTAAATAGGTGCACTGTATAACCAGGGATGTAATCTAAAATACATTGTTAAATAGGTGCACTGTATAACCAGGGATGTGATCTAAAATACATTGTTAAATAGGTGCACTGTATAACCAGGGATGTGATCTAAAATACATTGTTAAATAGGTGCACTGTATAACCAGACATGTGATCTAAAATACATTGTTAAATAGGTGCACTGTATAACCAGGGATGTGATCTAAAATACATTGTTAAATAGATGCACTGTATAACCAGGGTTGTGATCTAAAATTCATTGTTAAATAGGTGCACTGTATAACCAGGGATGTGATCTAAAATACATTGATAAATAGGTGCACTGTATAACCAGGGTTGTGATCTAAAATACATTGATAAGTAGGTGCACTGTATAACCAGGGTTGTGAGCTCCACTTGTTCATACTCACCGGAGGAAACTTGCTGTAACATTTTTGTCCAAAAGGGGGAGCCAAAACTCTGCTCCAAAAGCTCTGAAGAGTCTAGGCCCTACATCCCATCTCTGTATCATGAACCATCCCGATGGACAGGTATACTGTATGTGAGGGGGCGGGGCTACATTATGACCAATCAGCTATGGAAGGAGGATAAAGGGAGGGGGAAATCCTTCATTTTAGCTTCTTTCACGATGCCATTTGCTCTCATTCCCTCTGAGGAGCCACCAAGCCTGACCAGACGTCTGGGATCTCTGCCTGGATTGGAGCTAATCCACCTCTTTCTTTTTCATTTCCAAAAAGTTGTAGTTGGTTTTATCCAGGACACAAATGTCCTTTCTAATTTGGTTCAATTCAAATAAAGTGTGATTTGAATGTCAGTAAGCTAGAGGGCCCGTTTGAAGGAAGCACACGCCTCCTGTCAGGAACACACTGAGGCCTGCAAGCTGAGTGCTGACAAGCAGGTGGGTCATATCAGGTGTGTTGCTGTTTTGGATGGAATGTGGTTGTTTGTTTTATATTTTTTTGTGCCGTGTGGTTGTGACAATTTTGCTTTTGTTTTGTTAACTCATTCCCCACCAGAGTTGAAAAGGAAGAGTCACCAGCCACCACCAGGGTTTTTGATCATTTTGACTAATCTCTCAAGACCCACAGAATATTTTCTTCTATGACTATGTAAACACTGAACTGAATATCTCAAAAGATAGAGGAGAGCCTCTACTTTTATAGGGGGGGGGGTTGTTTCTGCCTTTTTCAGTTCTTTAGTTATCAACACTTGAATGTAGGTAATTTTCACCAAAAACACCAGTCTATGACCAGAAAGCTGAGAAAACACATTTTTAGTTTCTGCAAAGAGCCTTTCATCTGTGCTGCCCCTGTCTCTATCATCTGCACTTTTGCTGATATCTGTTTGGTGAGTTTGTTTCGGCTCTCTCTCAAAAAACAAAGCTTTACCACTATTTCTTTCATAGACTGTGTTGCATAGTTGATTGCTCTATTGCTGACAAAAATGTGTTATTGTAAGTCGCTTGGGATAAAAGCGTCTGCCAAATGACATAATGTAAAATGTAAAGGGACACTACAGCCTTTACAGTAGTATCTTCTTGTCTCAGATCTTATCTTGTCATCTTCTGGCTGGGAACTGTCTTTTTGGAGTTGGCATGATCAGAACAAGTGCATGGCTGCAAACTTGTCACACCAGCCTGCTCTGAGGGTCAGTGTTGTATGGTGCCCTGGGAGGGTCAGTGTTGTATGGTGCCCTGGGAGGGTCAGTGTTGTATGGTGCCCTGGGAGGGTCAGTGTTGTATGGTGCCCTGGGAGTCTTTTCAGGTGGAGGGTCATCACTTACTTCCTCACCTATAGTTTCCTCACCCCCCCCAGCATGTCTCAGACTTTACAACACCTATAGTTTCCTCCTCCCCCCCAGCATGTCTCAGACTTTACAACACCTATAGTTTCCTCCTCCCCAGCATGTCTCAGACTTTACAACACCTATAGTTTCCTCCTCCCCAGCATGTCTCAGACTTTACAACACCTATAGTTTCCTCCTCCCCAGCATGACTCAGACTTTACAACACCTATAGTTTCCTCCTCCCCCCAGCATGTCTCAGACTTTACAACACCTATAGTTTCCTCCTCCTCCCAGCATGTCTCAGACTTTACAACACATATAGTTTCCTCCTCCTCCCCAGCATGTCTCAGACTTTACAACACCTATAGTTTCCTCCTCCCCCCCAGCATGTCTCAGACTTTACAACACCTATAGTTTCCTCCTCCCCCCCAGCATGTCTCAGACTTTACAACACCTATAGTTTCCTCCCCCCCAGCATGTCTCAGACTTTACAACACCTATAGTTTCCTCCTCCCCCCCAGCATGTCTCAGACTTTACAACACCTATAGTTTCCTCCCCCCCAGCATGTCTCAGGCTTTACAACACCTATAGTTTCCTCCTCCCCCCAGCATGTCTCAGACTTTACAACACCTATAGTTTCCTCCTCCTCCCCAGCATGTCTCAGACTTTACAACACCTATAGTTTCCTCCTCCTCCCCCCAGCATGTCTCAGGCTTTACAACACCTATAGTTTCCTCCTCCCCAGCATGTCTCAGACTTTACAACACCTATAGTTTCCTCCTCCCCCCCAGCATGTCTCAGACTTTACAACACCTATAGTTTCCTCCTCCTCCCCAGCATGTCTCAGACTTTACAACACCTATAGTTTCCTCCTCCCCCCAGCATGTCTCAGGCTTTACAACACCTATAGTTTCCTCCTCCTCCCAGCATGTCTCAGACTTTACAACACCTATAGTTTCCTCCTCCCCCCAGCATGTCTCAGACTTTACAACACCTATAGTTTCCTCCTCCCCCCAGCATGTCTCAGGCTTTACAACACCTATAGTTTCCTCCTCCCCCCCAGCATGTCTCAAGACTTTACAACACCTATAGTTTCCTCCTCCCCCCAGCATGTCTCACACTTTACAACACCTATAGTTTCCTCCTCCCCCCCAGCATGTCTCAGGCTTTACAACACCTATAGTTTCCTCCTCCCCCGAGCATGTCTCAGACTTTACAACACCTATAGTTTCCTCCTCCCCCCAGCATGTCTCAGACTTTACAACACCTATAGTTTCCTCCTCCTCCCCAGCATGTCTCAGACTTTACAACACCTATAGTTTCCTCCTCCCCAGCATGTCTCAGGCTTTACAACACCTATAGTTTCCTCCTCCTCCCCAGCATGTCTCAGACTTTACAACACCTATAGTTTCCTCCTCCCCCCCAGCATGTCTCAGACTTTACAACACCTATAGTTTCCTCCTCCCCCCCAGCATGTCTCAGACTTTACAACACCTATAGTTTCCTCCTCCTCCCCAGCATGTCTCAGACTTTACAACACCTATAGTTTCCTCCTCCCCCCAGCATGTCTCAGGCTTTACAACACCTATAGTTTCCTCCTCCCCCCCAGCATGTCTCAGACTTTACAACACCTATAGTTTCCTCCTCCCCCCAGCATGTCTCAGACTTTACAACACCTATAGTTTCCTCCTCCCCCCAGCATGTCTCAGGCTTTACAACACCTATAGTTTCCTCCTCCCCCCCAGCATGTCTCAAGACTTTACAACACCTATAGTTTCCTCCTCCCCCCAGCATGTCTCACACTTTACAACACCTATAGTTTCCTCCTCCCCCCCAGCATGTCTCAGGCTTTACAACACCTATAGTTTCCTCCTCCCCCGAGCATGTCTCAGACTTTACAACACCTATAGTTTCCTCCTCCCCCCAGCATGTCTCAGACTTTACAACACCTATAGTTTCCTCCTCCTCCCCAGCATGTCTCAGACTTTACAACACCTATAGTTTCCTCCTCCCCCCCAGCATGTCTCAGACTTTACAACACCTATAGTTTCCTCCCCCCCAGCATGTCTCAGACTTTACAACACCTATAGTTTCCTCCCCCCCAGCATGTCTCAGACTTTACAACACCTATAGTTTCCTCCCCCCCAGCATGTCTCAGACTTTACAACACCTATAGTTTCCTCCTGCCCCCCCAGCATGTCTCAGACTTTACAACACCTATAGTTTCCTCCCCCCCAGCATGTCTCAGACTTTACAACACCTATAGTTTCCTCCTCCCCCCCCAGCATGTCTCAGACTTTACAACACCTATAGTTTCCTCCTCCCCCCCAGGATGTCTCAGACTTTACCACACCTATAGTTTCCTCCTCCTCCCCAGCATGTCTCAGACTTTACAACCCCTATAGTTTCCTCCTCCCCCCCAGCATGTCTCAGACTTTACAACACCTATAGTTTCCTCCTCCCCCCCAGCATGTCTCAGACTTTACAACACCTATAGTTTCCTCCCCCCCAGCATGTCTCAGACTTTACAACACCTATAGTTTCCTCCCCCCCCCAGCATGTCTCAGACTTTACAACACCTATAGTTTCTTCCTCCCCCCAGCATGTCTCAGACTTTACAACACTTGGAATGAATGAGAGAAGAGTTTGACATTTGCCCTGTGGGTTTTTAGCTTTGTAAATGATAAAAGCGTTGAACAAACTGATCTCAAACATATAAATGTCTTTGTCCACTTGTGTGACTTCCTGACAAATGGGTCATACACAATGTTTTGGTCTAATTCGTCAACTCCATTCATTGAGTTATTGTATGCCACAATGCACGCTGGCTTTTGTTGTGAAACTTGATCTTTCTTTTTTCTCCATATTTTATTTTGTAATTTTCAGAACATAGAAAACAAAAACAGGCTCAGACAAAAAATAAAAACATACATATATCAACATTAATGTTACAACATGGCGCTACCAGCCGGGTCAAGTGCCTATGTGCTTGTAAGAAATGTGCGTGGAATCCCATGAGCAAGTTACTTGTCATTCTTAATCTCATCTAAGTAGGCTAGAAATGGGTCCCAGATCATTGTGAATTTCCTAAATGAATTGGTCCTCAGGAACCGGAGTCTCTCTATATGTATAACCGAGACCATGTCCATCAGCCACAGCTGAAAAGAAGGTGGAGAGGGGGACTTCCACTCCTTCAGAATTAGTCTCTTGGCGATAGTCGTCCCCTGAGTCAGAGACTGTTGTACAGCTGTAGGGAGGAGCAAAGAGGATTCTGAACAGCCGAAGATGGCGAGTTCCGCCTCCGGCTGAAGGGTTATTTTATAGGCCTTAGAGTACCAATCAAATATTTTGGCCCAGAATCCAGATAGTAAAGGACAAGTGTACCATCTGACACCCGACACCTATCACATAGTGGTGAGACAGAAGGTAGGTCTTGTGCAACCTGGACTTTGAATAATGAATACGATGAGTGACCTTAAATTGGATAAGTTGGTGTCTGCTGTTAACTGAGCAGAGCTGGACTATAGATTAACTACTGTCCCATATAATTTCAGACAAGTCAACATCCTCCTGCCACGCCTCCCTAACCCTTTCAGTAGGGGCCCTGATACAGTCGTGAAACTTGATCTTTGTGGCCTCTCTGCCATACCTCAATGCTTTCCATGTTGTTCTGGTGGACTGTTGTAACCATTTTCACTATTTGTTTGTCCCGCCATGCCATGACCATCACACTGTCACTGTGACGCACGATTGTTTCCCCAATTCCCAGGTCAGCATTTCGTCACCCTCTTAAAATAATGGCCTAAGTCAATTTTTCAAGTTTTTCAGAAAACATAAAAAACTGAACCAAATACAGAATATATGACATTTATTAATCATTCCAATTCATTAAGGACATTCAATTAAAGGGGGACTTACCCCCCCCATATGTGACAAAACGGCATGCTGCTTGATTTGAAAAAACCTATGGGAAAACCAAGAAATGAAGGCGAAGATCGTCTCCTCTTGTCTCACTATACTCTTTGGCTGTGCTCAGACAAGAATTTTTTACTGGAAAGCAACGCCATGACAGTTTGCCCACCGCATCAAGAAAAACCTTATATGAGAGCTACAAAATCTTTATAAATATCAACAACTAGCCAACGCTGGTGGCCTGTATGGGAACAGCGTTGCTCAAAATGGTTGAAAGTTATATCAATTTGGTCATTCAGTGGCAAACTACTTTATTGCCATTGACTCCCATGTAACTATCATTAAAAGAGCCTGGTGACGCGAGCCTGGTTATCGCCTGCCGCAGCAACCCCCCACTCTGAACACGCTCTAATGTAATCACAATGGGAGATTTCTGCATTGAGGTAAACACGTTAAATTGTTCACCAACTTGTCCTCTAGAACGCTATGAAGTCACTTTTTCATTTTCGTTTTTTTTTTTTTCGTGATTCTTGTCCAAAGGTGCAGTGCACCATGTAAAAATATCCCTCTGCTTTTTCCTCTCGAGCGCGAGACCAGAGCAGAGCTGCAGCTGGGCCACAGACAGTACAAACACAACATTCTCCCCTCTCCCTCCTCCTCAAGGCCAGGCGAAACAGTTTCCTGCCTGGGGCGCCAGTTCGGCTAGGGCGCTCTGTAGCCCTCACAAAACAACAACAAACAAACAAAAATAAAAATCGCTGGCGTGCACCCAGGCGCCCCCTCCTTTTCTGCACAATCAATGCCTGAAATTGGGCGCAGGATTGCGGGAATCCCGCATCTGTTTACGCGAACCGATGTCTATGGTGCAGACCGCTGCATACGACTGGACATGCCGCTTGTCACAGACAGGATCCAGGCAGCGTCAGTGCAGCTGAGCTGCAGCAGCTGAGTAGCCTACGTCGAAGGTAGTGGTGAGTGTCACTTCACCTGCCTTAGTGCCTTCTCCTCCCCGTCAAAAGTGAACCAGGAAAATACATTTTAAAAGGCTGCTTTAGTTTAGTTTCCCTCTTTTTTTGTTCGTTTGTTTATGTTTTACATCTACTAACTAGCGTTTAATCCTGGTCGCTTTCAGTAGTCTGGAGCCATTTTGAAACATTTCTGCTGATTCATATAAGGCGAACTCATTGACAAAGCACCCCGGGTGATTTTTATTGTGAAGAACCTACAGATACAGCTGTGACTATTGACAGAGAGGGAGAGAGAGAGAGAGAGAGAGGGGAAGGGGGGGGGAGACGTGAGTGGAACAGCAGAGCAGATTGTGGGAGAAACCAACGTGCAAGTAACGAGCTGCTGCTGCCTGCTGCTATCCAGAGACGTGCACAGACAGTTTAGGGGCCAGGGGCCACATTACAGAAACTCCCTATCTTATGTCTTAAGTTAGGATAGGACTAGTTTAACACGTTCAGTGCCAGCGACGCCATATGGCGTCATTAGAAATTTACCGTACAGTGCCAGCGACGCCAAATGGCGTCATAACTCCAAATTGTTTTTTTGACGGGGGGGTGTCGATCTAAGCTTCTTACGTCGCCTCTAACAATATTGTAGCTATTGGAGGTCGATAACCTATTTTACAAACCCATTAGGTGGCGACAGCACTCTCCTGATCAGAGAAAAAGGAGCCAAACACACAGAAATAGTCACTGTGGAAAATGAGGAAATCGCATCGCATCCGTCCGTATGCATCGACGTGCCTCCATAAACGAGCACAACGCCAGCTGTGCCCCCAGCAGCAGCATCCGCTGTCACAACTGAGCACTTCCATGTACGCTGCAACAGCACATTCACATAATCAGCATTATTATTCCGAACTGGAAGCATGCCAGCCTGTGACAAACACACGCGGAACCAAAAAGCTGAATGTCGCGCACCATTCACTGTGTGTGCGCAGCAAACTCAGCAGAGACTGAGAGCCACCAGACACATAAGACACACCCAGGAGGCGTGTGCAGTTGAGGGGGGGGGGGGGGGGGGGGGGGAGCACGGAGAGCAGCAGAGCAGCATACACTTCACCCAGACAGACCCAGACATCAGAAAATTAGCTTCAGAGTCAGAGATGTGCTTGAAATGTTTAATTTCACAAAAGGCTCATTATCTCAGCTCGTAGAAAAAAAGGTATGTTTTTCGTTCAATCAAGCTATCTTCTCCGGCTCATAACTAAAGAACGGAAAATGGGATCAATAAACTTTTTTTTGCAGGTGATAGAAGAGAGTCTCATCGTTATTTGTGCGTGTTCAGTGTTTACATAGTAATTATTAAAAAAATTATATGACTGTTTTAAAATGCATTGCGGCCTATGTGGCACAGCAAGCAACCTTTTGCCCAAGGGCCGTGGCACTGAAAGTGTTAAGATAGGATTTTTTCTGATTTCGTATTACAGAAGCAAATCCTAACTAACTTTAGGAATCCTATCTTATCTTGCTAAATCCTATCTTATGTCTTGTTAGGAAATCCTAAATACTCATCCAGCATCGGTTATCAACTTTTCTGTCTGTTACCCCAGCAACCAGTAGCAACAGACACCTCCTCCTTTCTCAACTTGCGGGGGGAAGTAGGAGCGCTAGTAGCCTGCTGACTGGAAAGTTTTCAGCCACCCTCACGCGGGAGGTGAAAGAGAGGGAATGGGCTAAAATAGCGGAAACCATCTCTGCCGTTCCTCCCCCCTTGGAAACTGTATGTACCGAGGAGCCAAATTGCTGATGGCTGTTGCTACCTCAGTTAAATTACGTGACATAGCAGGCTGAGATATTTTGGATATGTCGGCCACTTCAGTTTGAAAATCTCCCTTCGCAAAAAACCGAAGTGCATTTGTAAGTTGCACTACAA
>NC_139642.1:15530173-15533647 GCF_964638095.1 Poromitra crassiceps | reverse complement strand
TAATCTGTGCCAACATTTATGTTAATCAGTGCCAATTCGGCAGTGATGGGTATTTTAAAAGTAATAGACAAGTGCTATTTCAACAGTGCACTTTCTCGTGTCCCCAGCAGCGCATGCCAAGTTTGAAGTCAAACGGATGAAGGATTCTTGAGATAAACCGCTTTTTATGCTGTCAGTAGGTGGCGCTATGACTATCCACGTGTCCAGAATTTGGCATGGGACCCTGGGACAAAAACTTATCAGATGGGGGTCCATGGTCTGATTTGTGTCAGGTTAGGGGTCCTTGACGTGGAAAAAGTTAGACAACCACTGGCCTATGAGTTCTCTCATGATAACTGATGGAGGTAGTATCTCACACACACACACACACGCACGCACGCACGCACGCACGCCAGCACGCACACACACACACACACACACACACACACACACACACACACACACACACACACACACACACACACACACACACACACACACACACACACACACACACACACACACATTCTTTGTGCTGTATACTCTTTCTCTCTTGGAAATGAGACGGGCAATAGTGCCATCTAGTGGTTAGTTGCATTAGATGTAATCACATTTGATTCTTCCGGAGGCTTGACTCCCACTCAAAGATGAACTGATCACAGGTGGTTTGGTGGTCAAAGGTCAAGGTCACTGTGACCTCACAAAAGGCCATGACTCAAGAATTAATATGCTAATTATGACCAAATTGCACACAAATGCCTTATTGGATAAAACAATGAAGTGATGACATTTTATATCCATTAATGACACTAATGCAGTGTCCGTTCCCCCCATGCACCCCCCCCCCCATTAAAATGATTTTATTGCACTTTGGTTCTTTGCCTCCACATTGTGCATTAAAATCACTTAAGTCACATCTAGGAGTTGATTATTCCTGACTTATTTCTTATGGTAAATAAAGCTAAATGAACTGACATGGGCCAGAACACATGAAATGAATCCCTTCTATGACGGGACATCATGTTCTGATCCATTACATTTCCTATCTGCTTCTTTAATGAATCACAGCACCAGGGACGGATTGAAGGAAGCTGAGAGCAGAGAGAAAATGAGTCTGCTGCCACTCAGATGATAGAAGTGGACAGTAGGACAAGAGATGAGTCAGTGTTTCTTCATATCATCTTTGCTGTTCAGATAAGAATTGTGTCGCCTATTTTTTTTATTTTATTTATCCTTTATTTAACCAGGAAGGTCCCATTGAGATACAATATCTCTTCTGCCAGGGAGTCCTGGTCAAGATGGACAGCAAAATAAAAGGTTTCATGTAAAACAAAAAACAAAAACAAGAATACAAACAGGGACAGATAACATCACAGAATACAAACAGAAATACAATAAGCAAACACAGACTACAAGGATTAAAGGCTAAAAAGAAGGGCTAAAAAGAAACTTGACACTCGCACATTTCACATGCAATGACATTGTTCTATAAGAACAGATTTTAGAGTGTTTTTAAACATGTCCAGAGGGGGTAAAGATTTCATGTTTAAAACATCTTGTAACTCATTCCAGGCATATGGTGCATGAAAGGAGAAGGAAGATTTACCTAGCTCTGTTCGGGTTTTGGGGGCCAAGAGAATAATCTTCTCTGATGACCGAGTGTTAAATCGGCTGTGGCGATATGTCAATAAACTAGAAATATATAGAGGGAACTTACCTAATAAAGCTTTTAAAATAAAAATTAACATGTGGGTTTCTCTCCTTAGACTCAGAGAAGTCCATTGAACCATTTCATATAATTTACAATGATGTGTGCGGAAATTTGCATCAGTTACAAACCGCAGGGCAGCATGATAGACTACATCCAATTTTTTCAGAACAGCAGAAGCAGCATGCATATAGACGACATCACCATAGTCTAATACTGACAGAAAGGTACTTTGTACCAGCCTCTTTCTGGCAGCAAAAGGAAAACATTTTTTTAAACGAAAATAAAAACCTAACTTTGGTCTAAGTTTTTTTAAGAGGCTATCAATGTGGACACCAAAAGTCAGCTTGTCATCAAGCCATATTCCAAGATATTTATAGGAACTAACCCTCTCTAGTTGAGCACCATCTAGTGTTCGAACCATACAGTCAATAGGGGATGCACGGGAACGTGTAAAAACCATAAACTTGGTCTTTTTTTGCATTTAAAACCAATTTTAAATTAACAAGAGACAACTGCAGTGAATTAAAGGCAGTCTGTAAAGAGTCCATTGCCACTCTTAGAGAAGGTGCCAGGGTGTAAATGATAGTGTCGTCTGCGTAAAGGTGCACCTTTGCTGGATTTAAACCAATACCAAGATAATTAATAAAAATAGAAAATAAAATTGGAGCCAAAATGGATCCTTGAGGGACCCCTGTCTTTACTATTGAGGGGGCAGAGTTATAATTGTCTACAGACACACATTGAGTTCTCCCAGTCAAATAGTTTAGAAACCAATTCAGCACAGAGACACTAAAACCAATCTGTTTGAGCCTTTGAAGGAGAAGACCATGATCCACTGAATCAAACGCTTTTGATAAATCAATAAAAAGTGCAGCACATGATTTTTTATCGTCCAGAGCAGTAATAATATCATTTGTGACCGATATAGCTGCAGTTACAGTACTATAACTGTACTATAATAGGCCTATAATATTTATTTAATGTGTATTGTCTTGAAATCTGCTGTGTTCGAATTCAGAGTGGTGCAGAGAGAGAGAGAGAGAGAGAGTGAGACAGAGAGTGAGACAGAGGTAGGGAGAGAGTGAGACAGAGAGAGAGGGAGGGAGAGAGAGAGAGAATAAGAGACAGAGAGAGACAGAAAGAGAGAATGATTTTGAATGAAAAATACAGACTTGGTGGTCAAACGCCTTAAGACAGAATAATGACATCACAACAGTCTAATGCTAATAACTGATTTGTTTATTTAAAAGTTTCCCCATTAGCTGCTGCCAAGACGACCGCGAGTCTTCCTGGGGTCCAAACACATTACATGTCACATGACAAACGATAGTAAAATGCAAGCAATAGTAAAATGCAATAGTAAAATGACAATAGTAAAAATGACACGCAATACTAAAATTCAATAGCACAAAAGAAAATCAGAGAATACAGAATAAAAAGTTATACAAATCAAGACAGATAATACAATGTTGGACTCCATATGTGTCAATATTCTTTCTAGTCACTTGTAGTTGACTGATCATATTTCTTTCATGTTCACTCTGGTGTATTCAGAGCAAAGAGAGAGAGAGAGAGAGGATGATGCAGGGATAGATATTATTCCAGTAGAAGTGGCTCATTTTCCATAACATCACACATCTCTAAATAAAGACAGTGTTTACCCTCAAATAAAGTGGGAGATTACTGAGCTACAAAAACTGATTTAGAACTTTTAAAATTAGGGCTGTGACTAACGATTATTTTCATTATCGATTAATCTGTCGATTATTTTCTCGGTTAATCAA
>NC_139642.1:15487673-15525173 GCF_964638095.1 Poromitra crassiceps | reverse complement strand
GCCCTGTACTGACATCTGCATTGAGACCCATGAGATAATTCTATTATAGACAGGAGGGGTCTCAGTGATATCTTTTTCTCTTTTTACGCTCCACAGTTGACAGACTTATGCATAGGGTTTGAATTTACCATTTAACCCAGACGAGGCATAAAATGAGATTTACAACACACATTTTGGCATATCCTGAATGGTAGTACAATTAAACATTGCATTACCATGAAAAAATAAAAGTCACACTGTAAAATTGTCAACATTGTTCCAAAACTTTATTAGGATGTTCTTGAGTCCAAGTTAAGGTTCCCGCTATGCTCCAGACAACAAGGTTAGGTCTTCCACATTCAGTTGGCAGGGCAGAGATGTAATTGGGCAAATTAAATGATTGATCTCTAAAGGAGGAAAAACACACAATGTGTGGACCAAAACAGCTCAGCAGGCACAGTAGAATATCAAAAATGGAAAGGATAATCATTTACATTTTCTTGACATGAGGTGCAACACAATTTCAATAGTTTCTGCAGCATTGCACCCAAAATGCAAAAACAAACACAATCTGAGTGGGTTTACAGCAGAAATAGTTCTTCAAATAGTCTTATCAGACCAGCAACACTAACTATTCAGCAAGTTAAACTCTTTGCCTTCTGAACTCTGTACCTGATCAGTAAAAATGACATTAGCAACGGTTGTCCTTGAAAGCTTATTGCAATTCACTTCCTAAGTGAACGTGTCATTCTTTTGGCTAAATATGATGCAAAATCAGTTTCCCAACAAATCTAGCTTAATTTTAGACATTTTGGTAGTTAGACTGCTTAACAATCAGTTTCCCTGTGCCCTCTAATAAGGGACTTCAAACAGTTTAATAGACTGCAAGAACGTAACAAATTATTCAGTCGGAAACGTAAAAGTACATGTTAAAGATCTGCGCTTAAATGTCACTTAGACATTAACACACACCCAGTTTGTCACGTGAAACTGTGGCTCCAGAGATGCGACGGGTTTTTCAGTGTCAACTTGAGTCAAGGGCAATATTGTTGATGACCTCTAACAACAGCAATGACAGCCTAATTATTGGTATCATTCAGATCAATCTGATATCCGAGTCCTGTACAGTTTGTAGACTAAATGAGAGACAGAGGTTTTAAAAGTCCAATGATATTATGGTAACAGCTATCGGCAAGATATCAACACACTGATGAAGTGATGAGGAAGGCGGCCAAAGGCTCAGGATGAGTGTGAAAGTGTAATAAAATAAGATCCTGGGACAGTAGTTTGGAAAACATTAAATTGAAAAAAGAAAATACAGACACTCTCCCAATTCACAGCTACTCGCTGTTGCTCAAAACAGATGCAACATGACTGGGTAACATTGGAGTAACTTTAAAACGAATGCATTTTTATGTCACTGGTTTCATGGGCAACAGCTTTCTGGACAGATCAGTCTCGCCCAAGATGTTCTTCTCGATGCTTTATATCGTCAAGATACACTAGCCCTTGAAACACAAACATTCATCAGCAAATGACCTGCCTGCTCTGGTCTAAACCAACAAATACAATAAAAAGTATATGACCAAGACTCATCAAGTATATATTTCCTCTACATGGAAAGGATAATTATTAAATTACAAGATTTAATAACCCCGTATCACCTTTTTGAAGATGTACTCTGTTAAACTCTTTGCAGTACACAGGTCAAATTACTTCCTATTAAATCTTGTAATTTAAATTCCTAACGGCTCCTTCTTTCCATTTTTGATCTCTAAAGAAAACACCTCAGGCTGTCCCAAAGGTTGGAGATTGCACAATGCCAGACACCATGTGATCCCTGAAGTCATCGTACAATGCATGGAGAGGTAACCTTAAAATAAAGGCACATGTGTTCGCCTCTGGAAAAACTCTCATCTGGTTATTCAATGGGTGATGAAGAAACTCCAGCACAGGCTTTTCGCTGAAGCCAAGAGGAGGAATTTTCTCAGCTCCAGTAGCAAAGCGGAGAACATCCTCCAGAGTCAACTGGACCGGTTCCTCTCCACTTGCCAGTAGGACGGCTTCTCCTTCTGCAAAGATAAAGATGTGATGATTTTAGACACAAGGCAGACATTTTAGTGCATTTAAAAAAGTAGCCAAGAAAATAGTTAGGTCCTACGAAGTGGCACATAATAGGTATTTAAGCATTAATAATATCATTATGTCATACGAACCATAACTTCCAGACAGCATTATTACTGTGTAATTGATTGTGAATTATGTTCATCATTCGTCCTTTTTGTTTGCAGTAGCTAAAGTGTAACACATACCCTCTACGTCGACAAGCCAGTCCCTCCAATAGGCAACTGCTCGCTCCTCTGCCGGGCGACGAGAGCTGCCTTCAACTGAGTAAACCACCTTGAAGAGGTCTTTGACTTCCACTGCAGTCACCGGCGCGGGCGGGCCTCCAACAAACAACCTCTGTAAGGCAGGGCTGTCTTTGAGGGCCTGTAGCACACCGAGTTGCTCCATGCCATCGCATAGCCTTGAGACATTAGATATAAAGATCATATCAGTGATTTTCTGTCATTAATACCTAGGCATACAACCTGAGTCCCTGCTCTAGTTGTAAAGCAACCTTAAAAAAAACATAAGGCTTGTGACAGTTACTCAGAGCCATGTTGTCAAATTTACACTAACCACAGGGCTTAAAATTAGGCGCGGGTTTGCGAGAACCACGCATAATTTTGCCAATTCCCGATTTGTAATTTATAATATGGGAGAAGTCCCGCAATTGTTTACGCACCAATGTCTACAATGTTAGCCGAACATTGACAAAAGCCATAGTAATTTAGACTCAGGTGTGCATAAACTACACGTTAAGAACTTCCTTTTTTAAATACAAAAATGTGAAATTATCGCTTATCGGACATGAGAAGCAGATATTTGTTGGTTATAGTATCGGCTGAAAAAGCATACTACACACACTTACTGTTGCAGAGGCAAATTCAGTCTGCCATCAAAGTAGTACTCCAGTGATGAACGTAATAGTTCATCTCTATCACTCTGTGTCCGGATCACGGTGCTGCAACCGCCTAACAGCGACATGTGTTTGGCTGCCTCTTCCACAGCAGTACGGATTCCCTCCATAGTGTCTGCTTGTTGTATCTGTAATGAATCCAAAAATTAGTTGTTGCACTTGAGAGCTAATGTAACATTTCCATATTCTGTTGGCTCCTTGCAATGGAAGAGAAACCTTTCAATTCCATAAATGAAGTTAGCCTTGTGATGTACTGTTTTTCCTCTGACCACAAAGTAAAACCAGTGTGAGAAACAACTTTGTCAAGAGGTATCACAGGAGAGGGACACCAAGTTGATTGCATCGTACGGTCAGAGAGCTGTATTACGTCGGTGCACTGCATAGACATAAAGCAGCTTTTCGTCAGCCTTTTACACATGACCTCAAGCAAGTATCGTCGATCACTGACCAACAGCGCCCTTCACCTGTCACACAAAGACGGGCATGTCAGCAGGTAGGCTAACCCTTTTTTGTTTCTTATTTACCAATTGCAATAAACTAACAAATGCATTGCCACTTGTGTTTCTGTGTTATGTTCAGCGCGTTGTGATATGCCTCTGGGTCAGACATGTTCCCAAGTTTTATTTGAGCAAATTCTATGTGTGTGTGTATATATATACTGTATATATATATATATATATATACACACACACACACACACACACACACCGGTATATATATTTTTTTTTACAATTATTTGGTCTATTTAACTTGCCTTTTGCAACTCGGCCTTTAGCTCGTCGTCATCAAGCTCTGAGATTTCCACAGGTGGTGTTGGTTGTCCTGTCAGCTGGCAAAGTAGTCTCTGTGAAAACACATGCGGCCCCACTCCGCTATGCACTAGACACACGGAAATGATGGATCCAATGGCTCTGTAGTTGCCCCTGGCAAGTCCTGAAGGTATAACAGACATTTGCAGTTTTGCAGGATGAAAAGTTATGCTAGAAATACAGTTTGACACTGGTTGCAGTGGTTGATAACTTGTATTTGTTTTCTGAGTTACCGTTGTTACAGTACATAATGTAATCTCCCATTTAGATTAGTTTGGAAACAGTTAACTTCTGTTAGTGCATACATTTTTAGATTGACAGTGTATCTGCTTCAAATTGCCACCTAGTCACTGTATTCGAATGTGCAGAATTTGTAAACTAATTTTCTTCAATGCATGTTTTCTTCAATGTGTGTCTGTGTGTAAAGTGGAGTCATCTCATGTACATACCTACTGCATCCAGTGCAAGATTCTTGCTCCCGGAAGGTCCCACAAAGAAGCGTGAGTTCAGAAGTGACTTCATCAGTAGTGTGAGAAACTCCCTCGTTGGTCCACCAAGGTCCACTGCTCCTTCTCCCTGACCACAGGTGTCTACAAACACTACATCTAGCTTGAATTTGGGGTCGAATTTGGCTCTTCTAAATGCTCTAAAAGCACTTCCCAAAATGTCAGATCTCACTACATTTATGCTGTTTGCTGATGGTGGCTGTGATTCCAAATCGACATTCAATAGTAGTGTACTCAATATTGCCCGTAGGTCACGTTGGGGCCCTGGAGGAGATCTGGAAGAAGATGGTGAAACCGGTGGAGATGATGCTGGAGATGTTTGGTCAGGTGTGGGCGTTCTAGGAGCAGGCAGAGGTGGAGAAGGCGACGCTGGTAAGGTTGGAGGAGATAACTGCCGTTGAGGGGACACAGCCAATAGTGGTTGGTAGCTACTGGTGGATGCCGTTTCTGATCTTGCTGAAGACCGATGTGTTGTTTCAGTGGCTGGAGTTGGTGAGGCACAGCAGTGTATGGTTGATGTTACAGCGGTCTCTCTGGGAGAATTCTGAAATAGGACATAAAGATGGTTTGGGGGAATTGATTGACCAACATCACTGATGTTGCTGATGACTTTACACAACACTCTAAAGTACACACATTACCATTGTGGACACAGTGTTTGTTTATAGACAGAGCTATACTGACATTTCCTCAAAACTTGATTAATGATATTGTACCCTATTAAGAAATGTCTCTCCTAATGAACCATTAATTTATAAATGACATTGACTGAAACATTAACTCAAAATATAATACACAAAACTGTCATTGTTAACCGTCAGTGAAGTGAACTAACCTCATCTTGGATCCACTGAACAAACAGTGTTGTTGGATCTAGCAAACCACAGTCCTGTAAGGTTCCAACCTGCTCGCTGTGAAGCTGCACCAGTGGAGTTGTGGACGTTAAGAGAAACGTCTCAGTGCCGGACAAAACTCCTCCCACAAAGGACATTAGACTCTATAAATGAAGAACAGAGTACATTACAGATGAAGCAACGTTCAAAGTTGACCCTCCCAGTCCCAGCTGGTGGTGTGAAATAAAAAATAAATAAAATAATTTGAAACCTCATCCTTGTCAGGCTATATCTGCATGGTTACATATCATACATACATAACAGACACCATTAAAGTGTTGTCGATGTGATATTAAAATCACATCTTGAAATGTCTCTTTATAATTGTGTACTTTTCAGAAAGAAGCTTCTTATTCTGAACTCGCTTTTAGCAGCTAGACCCATATGTGGATTCACAGAAAATGATATTGTTTGAAAAAGTTGGCAGATTAGTCATACTAATTTTTTTTGCCACTTTCTCTATCTGATGCTGTTCATTTAAAAGCAATTATTATTATTATTATTATATTATTATTATTTTTGTATTGTTCCAAAATGTGATAGTTTGTTTTTACTGGGGCTCTCTGACAGTGGGAGCTCCTAATGTTTATCTGTCATCACTGTGCGTGCCCAAGGACTTGTTAACAGTACACACTGAAACACAGTGTTAGCCTTTACATAGTGGTAGCTTAATAAGGTTATGAAGCTTGGCTTAGTCGTCTTCAAATTTTAATAGTAATGACTCTAGTTACTATCAATAAGTTGGCTAATTATTGCATCCAACTGTACTGTGCAATGACACTTGGCAAGCCACATGACGTTCATGGCAGATGTGTACAAACCTGCTTACTTCAAACAGGCTCAAAAACAGAATTGGTACAGTGTCATACATACATTTGAACGAATTGTAAATGTTGACATACACAAAGTTTAGAGCAGAAAACGTCATGATGTTTTCTTTTCCTTTTGCCACAGTCACAGTACAGTCATGTTGTTTACAGCACCTTTGACTTACCTGGATAGGGCTATCAAGCCTAAATGCCCTTCTACGAAGGCTGCCATCTGCATAGCGAAACTGGAATGGTGTACCGTCAGTGGATGGGGTCGCCATTTCTGCCTCAGCTACTCTCTGCCTCACAATCTATAAAGTTTGAGACAGATTTGAATTGCTATCATAACAGAAGCTGACAAAGAAATTTAAGAATTTGGGGGATCGATCCCTATGATCTGAAATAACTATCCCGTTATGAAATTTGTTCATTAATGGTATGACTAATTATATGGGTTAATATGTACATTAATTAGGATGTTAAAGCCCCAATCAGAAATTTTCACCTTAATAAAAGAGCTTTTTAGCCATTGAAGATGGTACATTGTCTTGTAACACAGAGAATGTCACCACTATTGGTCACACACCGCCCTCCAAAGGCCTCTCCTGGGACTAAGCAGTTTGGTGCCTGCGTCCCGGAGGCAAGATGCGCGCATGCGCTGTAAAAACAAGGAAGTAACTGTCTGGATTTGCTACGAAAATTATGTTTCACGTAACTATGGATTATTATTTCATCACGTAGTGAGTACCCGATGTCACATGTACATAGAGCTTTCTGGTGCTGTGTTTTGTTGACTTTGAACGCCGATATCGAGACGGATACTGTTGCACCCAGAGGGCGCAGTTTCTCCAATTGCAAAACTTGGAAAAGTTGCTGAATGGGGCTTTAAGGCTATGGAAATCATCATTAAATTTTTTAACAAAAAAGCTTTATGGCTCTTTAATTATCTAAGCACTTAAGACATTACACTTACATCCAGACGCCTCATTTCTGCCTCTTCTGCAAATCTGGTGGTCCGG
Source organism: Poromitra crassiceps (assembly GCF_964638095.1). Taxonomy (NCBI): domain Eukaryota; kingdom Metazoa; phylum Chordata; class Actinopteri; order Beryciformes; family Melamphaidae; genus Poromitra; species Poromitra crassiceps. The sequence goes on along the minus strand of NC_139642.1, from coordinate 15,518,136 downwards.
AGAGCCTCTTCCTGAAGACGTGTCTACAGGCACAGCAAATACAGTTACAGCACTCAACAAATTTTATATATATACACACACACACACACTCTTGAAGTTTGAGTTCCAATACCCTCTCTCTGTCAATCGCCAAGCTTCTGTGGTATTCTGCGTCTTGTTCTGCAATGATGTTTCGGCGCTCTTCTAGACTTCCCTGAAATCAGAGAATCAATAACTAAACACCCTGACAGCAGAGTAAATTAAAATTAAGGTCTGGTTGGCGATGTTAAGTAATATGACAGGATTCAACTATGCTTTCATATAAACATAGCATATAATCAAAACAGTGGCACCATGTGCTGAAATGATTTAATAACCATCCAGATGATCACCCCCCACCGCCTATGTAGCTACAAAAAAGTTCAGTTGCCACAAGTAAAGGAAGTTACAATAACAAGGTGAGAGGAAGAGAGAACTTCTCCGTAAATGTAATAGTCACCGTTTGGCTCTCACTATCCCCATCAGTCTGTCTCTCAGCGATGTCCTACAAAAACATAAGATTGGGTATTTTAATCCAATAGCAGGAAACATAATATTGTTGGGGGTACGGTGGCGCAGTGGTAAGCGCTGTCGCCTCACAGTTGGAAGGTCCTGGGTTCGATCCTCGCCTGGGACACTGTGGGCGCTGTGGTTGTGTTCCCCCCCATATCCTCAGTGCCTACTGCCCAGGTGGGTTATCTCGTCATAAGGTTACATAAGGGCCTTTCTCTCTGTGTGGAGTTTGCATGTTCTCCCCGTACCCCCCAGGGATTTCCTCCGTATATAACCCCCCCACTAAAAACATGCAGAAGATCAGATCGTCATCGTCATCCGACCAGTGACGACAACATCCGAAGTTGGTCCCCGGGCGCTGTACGAGAAAGCGACCACTGCTCCTGCCCTGCCCCTTGGAGGAAAGGACATGCCTGGATGGGTTAAATGCAGAGGACCACTTTTCACCGGCCACCGTCAGTCAGCATGAGTGTGTTGTGGCGTTCGTGTGACAATAAAAGACGGGCTTGTCCGTTACGAGAGAGAGAGATATTCAGTGAAACACAGCTGCAGCGTTTGTTGTAGATGATGTCCAATGCATCACTGTATGGAGTAAAGTCTTACCAAGAGGTCAGCAGCAGGGAAACTGTCCATGTCAACATCGTGATCACTGTCATCCGACTCCTACAAAATACACAGACACACAGATTGTGTCATAAACTCAATGGAATAGCAGGACAGTCAATACAATTACTTAATGTACAGTATCACTGAAATGCAGATGGAATGATCTGCAGAACTTGATGTGCAGTTACACCTAATACCAGTCATCTGTGAAACAGGAGCTGGAGTTTTTGACGCACCTCACTTACCATTATGGCATCAGAATGGTCACTGTCCACACCTGTGTCAGTGATGTCCTGTATGATTGACAGAAAAACAGATTAGGTCATAGATTCCAAAAGAATGACATGAAGGCAATGTAAAGGATATAACACAGTGCTTAAGATTGATGGGCAGACCTTGTTTTGTGCACTAACACCCAATTATTAGTCATCAGTGCAACACAGTAGCTGCAGTTGTTTTGGATGTCTTACCGAATCAGAGTGTACTGAGATCGGCTCACTTTCATCTTGATATTCCAACCCCTCACCATCTGGATTGGTTTGGACACTTATCTCACCCTCGCTGGTGTCTGCGTCTTCGGGTTCATCATCTGGATTAGTTATTTTTTTCTGTGGAGCACAAGGACAAACCTCACCTTAATTTTGTTATCCAAGTGAAATTATTGAGCAAACTTTAGCCTGTAATCCATAATTGTATTAATGGCATCTAACATACTGCACCTTGGGTAGAATATACACAGCCGACCGTTTGTTTTTATCCACCATCCGCAGGGCGTGGGATGTCCACGGTTTCTGATGGTGACGTATATTCTTGTGTCCATCAACAGTGCACAGGTCAAATGGCTTGTCTTGGATGATGGGAAACGCTCTTCTTAGCTCTGAGATGAGTGCAGGCTCATCTTGATTGAGCGTCACCATTATTTTCTGTACTCTTAAGGCTGAAAGTTTATTTGAAACAACAAACTATTATCACAATGTATATCAATTTAGTTGAAGATCAGAATGATAACCAGAGACAAATGTGTTCCTTTCAGTTACGTATTCAATTCCATGTCAAATAATAGATCTGTCTATTTTGTTGTGTAATGGGAATACATTTGAGGTATTTGGGGTTTAAAGAGATTCCAATACCGTGCCGATGTGAGTATGTCTTGAGCCCTGGGTCCAAGATAAGTCCCACCCGAAGCGCAACTTTGGTGCTGTAAAAACATAATGTTACTGTGATAAATAAACTACCATATGGCATCGAACCATTTATAACTCATTGCAGAAAAATGACAACCACAATGCAGAAAAAAGCTGAGATTCAAGAAATGGCAAGAGTTCTAAATGCAGGAGAGTTTTCAATTTGCTGGGCTTACACCTGACGATTTCCACAGTCACAGTCACAGACTCAAAACTCAAAGTCAGAATGAAATGGTGGGAGATTTACTGGAGTTGCGGCACGCTCCTGTCAAAAAATCACTAGCACCATTGTTTTCATTTCATATGTTAGTCACCATCTGACTTGGGTAACAACAAATATTACATGCAAAAAGTAACAAATTATTAAGTTAGTACTGTAATTGTTAGTCTAAAAACAACAGCGACATTGAATTACATACTTGTCCATTTGCTCAGGATGGCCACTGGTCAGCCTTCACAAGTGTGTGAATCTAGCTTGTGACTGAAACTTACTCTGCTGTGTAGCAGTGCAATTAGCACTATGACCAACAGGTGTGATTAGGGGGTGGACAGACAAACACACCCACTCACACTGGTTGGTCATTTTCATTAATAGACCCTTCTCACGGGGGCCATTTTGTGTCGAGAAGCCAGGGTAAACACAGGTGCAAGCAAAACACTAATGAGGGTTTCCAACTTCCATGATAGGAATTTGGAAACCCTCATTAGTGTTTTGCTTGCACCTGTGTTTACCCTGGCTTCTCGACACAAAATGGCCCCCGTGAGAAGGGTCTATAGACCAAATCAGCGGGATGTTTACATTTACTTCCGGGTACCCCTGAGGTCCACACATTATAATGGCGGTGGACGGCACAAACTGACGTGTTGAAGACAAAAACAGACAAAGAAGACAAAAATGGTTCGTCCGTGTTGTGTTGTTGTTTAATATCATTCATAACAACACTTTCACTAACGTTAGTGGAGACCAGACTAGCTAATTTACCTGTTGGACCAGACTAGAGTAGACTTGAAGCTAAATTAAATTGACGTGGCGTCAGTAGCTCTGTCTGTACCAGGCTCTTTCTCGCCGAGAAGAGCCTGGTGACGCGAGGTTACTCTGTCTGTAACGTTAAAAAACAGCGAGTTTGACAGACAAACAAACGTTATTAGCTAGCTAACACTACATAAAACAAACACAGAAGAAAGGCTAGATACGTCGGACAAGCATGTTTACCAACCGTTTAACCATTTAAATTGAAAGTAGTCGGCCGAAAACAACGAGAGGGTTTGACAGCATTTATTTGACAACACGCACATTTAAACCTGCCGCCTTCCCCAAGTGGTACCCGGAAGTAAATTTGTTTACATGGTGACGTCACGGTGATTTGGTCTATAGTGCGGCACCACTCCAGATACTTCCAAAGATCCTCAACAGAGAAGATACTTCCTTCCAAGCCTCAGCAATGGTATTCTATGCTAAACACAGCATCTCATAAGTGACATTTGTGGTCAGATCTCGCAATAGACTACTTGCACAACGTGTTAACATGCTAGGATGCAACCGCACAGTACATTGAGTGTATACCTACAGAGATAAGCCAGCAGAGGATGTGCACTGAACCTCCTCAGCTGTGCGTGCAGGTGAGCTGTACACAAAGACAGACATAAAAAAGAAAGAGGATCCATTTTATAGACATTCAACTTATGGCACAGATTAAAGCACATGAAATAAATAACTGATTACTGATAACTGTACCTATGTCCACATGACAGCAAGTGGACATCCAAATATTGCAGGGGCACATGTTGCTGGCAGTACCGGCACATCTCCTTGACAACCTGGGACAGACATAGGGACACAGAGATAGACATTACAAATGGCCCGCTGGCCTGGAAGTACTACTTCACAGTACTAGAACGCACTTTCCACTTGGGGCAGTAAAATGAATGCCTTAAAAGAATCGTTCTGTTTTGGTGTGTGTGTGTGTGTGTGTATGAGAGAGACTTTGTGCACATGCACGGATGTGTGGCAAAAATCAATGAAAGACAACTTTGGGTTGGTGGCGATACAACTTTGTCACTAATAAGTAAGTGTCCTCATATAGTAGGACAATTGTGATGAGAATGTTGGTCCTTGAATTTTGTTTAATTAAGTATTTATGATTTTGTAACCTGTGTGTTAGGGTTGGATATGTTATACCCTGCTCTCAATCAATAATAAAAAAAATAAACATAATTACCAACTCATCAGCAATCACAGGGATGTGCACATCCGACCCCAGCTCCTCTTGTAAGGGAACAATATAGGCAACTGCCCGGTTCAGACCGCTTTCTTCATTTAAATACCTGATACTATAACCGTCAGGTTGCATTGGAATTTCAAGCAATTGTCTTGATCTGATGGAGCGGTACAACTTAAACCCCCCCCCATAATTTAGTGTTGGGTAGGCTTCGTGGAGGCCTTTCAAGAGGTCTAGATGTGTCCCCTCTTTATCTGGGAATCTAACTCTCTTCTTGCCCAGTCCACGTTTTTTCAGCTCAGCGGTTTCTGTGGCTGTAGGCACGGTTGTTTGGCCTGGCACAGCCAAACACATAAAGTCATGCTCCCATGGTACTGCTATTGGTGTTCTTCTTCTCGATGCCAGTGTTTGGAGCCTCCTGTTTCGAGTCGGCTCAAACAGTCTGGACAGGGATCCTTGTGACAAAGCCCGAAAGTTGGAACATGTAGGTCCTGTGTTGCTTGCCGTTATGTTGGGTGCTGTAAGTGGTAATGTGTGGATGGAGTGTGTCACAGGACTGGAGCAAGGAACTGAATTGCCAATGGACATGGCAATGGAAGAAGACAGTCCTTGCGCATCTCGTGCGTGGTCCTCACTGCCAGTTAACTGTGACCGTAGGATTTCGACGACTTGTCCTAAAAGCACGCCAGCATTCATTGTAGTGTAACTGCAAGAAAGCAGAGAGGTAGCTGGATTAGTCTTTCACCAGTTTGAAGCTATGTAGCTCCTTTGTTGATCAGGGTCCCCCAGGGGAATCTGTCTCTTTGCTGAAAAGAGCCAATCTACCAAATCACAGCTAAGTTAAGTTGCTTGATTCAGTATTTTGATATTTGATATACATTTGATCACACACACTCCCTTCCTATATAAACCCATTGTAACTTCAAACTCCATTTGAAAGATGTTTGACTCATTGAAAACACGGGTCCCTGGTTCTGGTCACTGACATTGTTCTACCAATGTGTGAGTGAGACGTGTGTTTTAAATTATTTTTTCTTTTTCTAAAGAAAATAGGCTACAGTCACCAGAGCCAAGGACGTGTGTTTCAGTGATTTAGTGTTTTAAAATGGTTTTTGGAGTTACAATGGGTTCATAGGAAGGGGGCGTGTCTGATAAAATGAATATCCTAAATCGGATTGAATCCATCAACTTAAAAACCGTCTGTGGTGCACTGTGCGTGTGAGTAATGCGCACCGAAAAAATAGGCTATTTCTTTCAGCGCGCCTACTCGCGCGTTAATTGCGCGCCCAAATTGCGCGCCCAGTGTACATTTGCGTTGACAATGACACGTTATTATCGCATTAACTTTGACAGCCCACATAGCCTACAGGAAAGTACAGTACAGAGGCACACATTACAAATCACGGGATGGAAATTGAAAACCTCGTTTTATGTGTAGAGATTTAGCTAGTTCACTTAAGCATGAATCAGAGCCTGAATGAGAGGATTCAGTAACTAAACCTTATAACCAGTCGACTGGAGAAATATTAACTTATGGTGTTTACATCCAATATATCGGCTACTGATGGGCATGCCAGCTACAGTAGGGTACTGTCGTAACTCAGGCTCGCCACTCAACAGATCTCCAAACTGCTAGCTAAACATAGGGCTATAATCGCCAACTAAGGTTAACCAAACATTGCATTTCATAAACGGTTGACCCGTATGCTTCAATTCATAAACCCGCATCTTAAACCATTTCACTCAACAACGAAATTGCATCGTTTCATTGAAAAGAGAGAACATGCATTGCAGAACTAACCTCTGATTTGGAACCGACCAGCAACGGTGATGGGACCGCAGGAAAGTGTGAACTTCCAGGTTTCTCCTGCAGTTCGGTGCTTTGATGACCCGCCCTCCCCCTGCTCTGATTGGCTTTCATTGTTTGCTAGAGAAGCGATGGTTGGTTGGCTGTAGAGCTTGATTGCCGGTGCTCATCGCTAGGCCCCTTTTCCAAGAACTGGCCTTTAGAAGAATGCCGCAGCCAATCACTGTGCAGCAGTTAGGCAACAAGCGATTGACAGCTTCACTCCAGTGAACTTTCAGTGCACACAAAATCCCCTCGCTGATGTGGCTTGGTTCTCTATCACCACATACAAGACAAGCTTGGGAAGTAGGCTACTGCTTACATGTAATCTGTACTATCGTATCAGGATACAAAAAAGATAACTGCCCTTACAGTTACAGAAACAAGATTACAGTAACATTTAGTAAAAAGGGGGGGAAAATAGTAGCAGGATTACAATTTAAAATAAATTTCTAGCCAATATTCTATTTATATTTATATCTTTATTGCATATTTAGCCAAGTGGCTGTCCACTGTAGTGTATATTGAGTCTTCCTGCTCAGTTTCACTCATTGCAGGGATGTATTACCGAACGGGCCTACCAGGCCTATGGGATTGTGTCTTGTGATTATTTTATTTGATACCATGAGCCAAGACAGGCTGATATTGCTGTTTGATGTACTTCAGACTACACCAAATGCATTTGGTTTGTCTGAAGGCATTTCTTTGTTTCTGACTCTGGGACTGTGGAAAAACCTAACATTCACCAAAACTACTATCTCTGAACAATCTCTTTAACCAAATCACACACATTTAAAGGTGACTTTGTTCCTTACAGAGAAATAGGTTTGACAAAAACTGACAAAAACCTCCCCACTGCACCTCCCCAGAAACTGTTCTGAGCACCCCTGAGGAGGCCTGCCCCCCACTTTGAAAACCCCTGTTAAACAATCAAGCTTGTCTTGTCTTCTGTAAAAACTGCTAACTGAGTGGTTTACCCTTCAAGCCTTGGCAAGTGGGAAACAAACTGCAGTTATGAGGACCAAAGGTAAATGTTCAGAGTGACTGACAGAGACCACCTACCTAGGCAATTTTATTATATGATTAGAATTCTACTGAATCAGAATCAGAATCAGAAATCATTTATTCACCATTATGTTATGTAATATATAGGAACTTGTTTTGGCATTAAAGTGCATTAATCTTTTTTCACATAAGAGGGACAAGTGCAAAACAAGATAGATAAAGTGGGACAACAGGACAAAGAAAGTGCGATATCTGGTGATCAGACAGGTATGGGCAGTGCAAGCTTGGATTAGAGTTCAGGCCCGAGGCAGCTCCCCTTAGGGGGGGGGGGGGCAGGGGGATACCTGACTGATTTACAAGACGTGCTGCTGAGGGGAAAAAGCTGAGTCTGTGGCGGTTTTTCAGAGTCACTGGCAGGCGTAGCCGCCTACCGTGGGGAAGCATGGTGAAGAGGTTGTGACCCGGGTGGGATGGGTCGGCCATAATCTTTCTGGCCCTCTTCAAGGCCCTGGTGTCATGTAGGGACTCGAGAGAATGGGGAGGGGGACCTTCTCCGCTGATCGTATCACCCGCTGCAGCTTGGTCTTGTCCTTGACCGTAGCCGCAGGGAACCAGGTGATGATGGAGAAGGTGAGGATTGACTCAATGATGGAGGTGTAGAACCGAGTCAGCATAGTCCTCGGCAGCCGGAACTTGTTTAGCTGCCGCAGGAAGAACATCCTCTTCCGGGCCTTCTTCATGAGAGCGTCAATGTTCAGGGAGGGGCTGCCTTCCGCCTAAAATCGACTACCATCTCCACTGTTTTGACAGCATTGAGGGCCAGGTTGTTGTCGTTACACCAGCTCTGTAGCCGCGTGATCTCCCTCCTGTAGGCGGACTCATCCCCATTGGAGATGAGGCCTACCAAGGTGATATCGTTTTCAAACTTCAGGAGCTTGACCGACGAGTGGAGGGAGATGCAGCTGTTGGTGTACAGGGAGAATAGTAGGGCGGACAGAACGCAGCCCTGCGGGGAGCCAGTGCTGATGAACTTTAAGAGGGAGATGAATTTCCCTAGCTTCACCCGCTGTGACCTGTTGGTTAGAAAGTCAGTGATCCACCTGCGGGTAGAGGCCGGCACCCGCAGCAGGGACAGCTGGCGTTCTAGGATGTGTGGTAGGATCGTGTTGAAGGCCGAGCCGAAGTCCACAAACAGGATCCTGGTCCTGGCGTAGGTGCCTGCAGTGTCCAGGTGTTGATGGTGGTTTTGACAATTGGACAAGTGGCCTCATAGAAGTTCACACCCAGGAACTAACCTGAGACATTCAGAGTGTGTCTAGCACATTGAAGGAGATTTTACGAACCATTATTTTTATTTTACGAGCCCTATTTTGGAATGGTGCCGCGTCTATGTGCCGACAGGCCGCAATGCCGATAGCCCACAAGCAGAACCAGGCGGCGTGCAGCGTGTCAGTGGACCGGCTGGAGCTATAACCTCTCCCAGCCCCCACGCCAAACCTAACCTCCCCCCATGCCTAAACCTAACCTCCCCATACCCTAATCCAAAACCTAACCTCTCCCACCCCCCATGCCTAAACCTAACCTCCCCCAGACCCTAACCCAAAACCTAACCTCTCCCACCCCCATGCCTAAACCTAACCTCCCCCAGACCCTAACCCAAAACCTAACCTCTCCCACCCCCCATGCCTAAACCTAAGGTCGGCATTGCGGGTGGTCGGCATAGCGGGTGGACACCTTTTGGAATATTGTTCATTTTAATTCTGTTTCAAAATCTGTGATACTGTATAGGTTGCTCCGAGGTATTGGTTGGCAGTATAATAACAAGCTATCAAAGGTTATAATAAGTCTTTATCATTCACACTTGAACTACACCTTTGAAATAGGCCATCAAAACACACAAAAATGCAGTAGCCTAGTGATCAAGATGTTGTAACATTTACAGCATCTCCACATCCGATCTACTATGAATCACCCCATTCAATGGAAAGGAATTGCATCCAAATGCCCCTATTCTATGGGGTTGACTTGTACAATCTCTACATAAGAGAAAGTTGACTTTGTGCAAGTAGTTGACTTTGTGCTCTGATGAAGGTCTTGTCGACCGAAAGCTCACCATAATAAATGTGAAATCTGTACAGATTCAAGTGTGCGGAAATTCCTTTTATATTTGTAACTTTGTGCAAGTAAAAATATCGAAAAAATAAAAGAATGAAAGAGAAAATCAAAGTGCACTCCAACATTTGTAGGGTATTTAATGGATACAAAAAAAAATACAATATCGTTTCATCGTCAGGTCTCTTAGGGGAAAACAGCAGGCGTGATAATATGTGACAAATTGTGTTATATATCTTTTTAATAAATCCTTTCCTGCATTAATTGTTCCATGCCCGTCCAGTTGGTGGCGGTAAGCTGGTTTGCTAACGTTAGCTAGCCTCCAGCCTCCAGACCGGCTGCCCCCGTACTCGTTAAATTTGTCCCTTCCCCCCTTACGTCTCTCTCTTCCACTGCCATACAGGTAGTAGTGTCGTCTCTGGCTCGCATGTCTGCTACTAACACTCAATGGTCTGAACCTGAACTCCAGTCTCGTTTTTAGACTAGAAATAGAAACATGAATCAACATTGATTTTTCTTCGCCTTGTGGAAAAGCCTGACGCAAGGTTGATCGGGAGACCCCATTGTCCAAGAAGGACGCTGGGCATCGTGAAACAACTAGGCCTATAGGCCTACAATGGCCAGCAGGTAGGCTACGTAATGTTAAATCATTCCCTTTCTGGCAAGTAGATATTTTTTACGAGTTTATCTACATATTTAAGCAATATCACATGAGAGGGAGTGGCGTGCTGTTGATCGTCACGGCTGTGATTCGGTCGTAGAATTTTTTTCCTATTAAATTCAAACCTTATTTCAGACACAAGCAAGTGCAGGTTCATAGAAAACAAGACAAGACATACAATGCATCCAAATACATTATAAATGAAAAGACAACACTAAAATAAATACAAGGCATCATAAAACATAGAGGCTCTTTCTCCAATGTCGCCACAAAGGAGAATAGAACCTGGTGTTGCTTAATGCAGGATTGGTTAAGGCCACAATAACCCTGTTCAGAGGCATCTAATCGACACATAAATCTGTACACGAGATTTCTCAAAAGTGCATTTAGTGTGGGTATATACCCATAGTGACAAACAGCTGACTGCCATTATGCTAACGAGGGACTCGCAAGAGCAGTCGTAGAGCATCATTATAAGCCACATTAAGTTTTTTCATGCTGCTTATTCTTATAATTTCCAACAAGGAAACACATCTGTGCTGACGTTATGTCGTTAGGGTAACATAAACAACAGTAGTCTCTCACATAAATTACTTCTAAATTTTTCCAATGCAGTGTTTTACACCTGTGGTTTTAATCCGTGCTGTGTGCTATAAGCACGCAGCTTGCGCTGCTGCTGCTCGGCTCTCTGTCCATACACAGGTTAAGCCAAAACCACGCCCTGTGCCCGCCTACGCAGCAGTCAAGCGCCGGGATTGGCCAGGAGCAAGTCTTTTGTCTTCTTTTGACAGCTCGAATCTCCCACACCACAACCACTGCACAAATAGACTACATGCACAACTTCTTTACTTCCTGAAATTAGTACAGCTACTTTATTTCCTGTCCTACACTATTGGATGAACTGATTAATCAGGTGTGCCTGATCATTGTTGTGACTGCAGCACACCTGACATTAATCAGTTCATCCAATAGTGATGACAGGAAATAAAGAAGCTGTACTAATTTCAGGAAGTAGTGGAGTTGTGCATGTAGCTGAATGATGGTCACATACCTTCCTTAGTGTATTAACGCTAATGAAAACGTAATACAAGCTTTTAACACATTTCACACACCACAAACACTGCACCCAGCCCAGCGATTTTACTAGGCCTAACCAAATTGCTCTTGATAGCGGACATTGAAAAAAAATTACTGTAATATATTAACGCTAATGAAAACGTAACACAAGCTTTTAACACACAAACGATTTTAAACATATTTTTTTCAAAACATCATTGTAAAATTCAGGGCTTTAGCCAAAGCTTCAATAACAGAGCTCAGCTGACAGTTGAACTTGCAAATGAAAAATATCAAAAATGTAAAATTAAAAATACAATAGGCTACAGCACATAGGCCTAGCTTCTTCTTTTTTTGGCACAGCTATTCATTCCCCCCAGTCCAGCAGTTTGTTCCAGGCCAGTGAAGTCCCAACAATCTACAAAAACATGCAATAATATAAAAACATAGATACAAAGTTGAATCATACACAATCAATAAAGCCAAAAGTAAATGGTTAGCCTTCCCAATGGCCAAGGGCAGCATCTGTTATTCTGGCCTAATAAGCACTGAGGCGGGTGGTCAGAAAGTCAAATAACCGCAACAACACCAACAACTACAGCAAGGCTGCAATGAGGATATTATTATTGAAAGACAAAATCCTACATGCACCAAAGCATACAATGTAGCCTACCGCGGTTATTCATAATAGTTCACACAGGAGAGAAACAATTTAATTGTTCAGTGTGTGGTAAATGTTTTGGTCAAAAAGGAGAGTTGAAATCACACATGATAGTCCACATAGGAGAGTCTGTTGTTGTAATGTTTAAACAGGCCTAAATAATTCACTATACATATTGTCAAGTGTTTCTAATTTCTACATACAGGCATTAAAAAATTGGATGTGTGTGTTCAGGGATGCATGAAGCTGGGGGCGGGAGGAGGACAATATGAAACGATGAAGGTTGGGGTAGTATAGTTCCTGTAAGAAATTCAAACCACTTTCACCCCTGCGGACGCAAAACAACGATGCGCCACGGTGCCAAGTTGCAATCCGTGCCAACTGCTATTTTACGGAGGACTTTACACCTAGGTGTAGATGAAAAATAGAAGATGAGAAGATGAAAAAAAAATATTGCTTGGAAAAAGTGCTTGAAAGTCCTTGAGTTTTGTTTTGTAATGCCTGTATGAACCCTGTGTCTATTATTCTCCCCTGCCAACAAAAACAGTTTCCCCAGGATTGCACTAGTGTTAGTTACCAACAGAGGTGTAGTGCTATCTGGAGAAGTGGGGGGACCCCCCCCCCCCCTCTTTCCCCACACACACACGCACGCACGCACGCACACACACACACACACACACACACACACACACGCACACTGACGCCAATGAAGCGAGCTTTGGAACATGTTGATGTTAATGTTATTTTTCCTCCATTATTTCAGACAACAAATTCCTGTTCCACAAGAGTGCTTGGATAGAGTTGCAGAAGTACTGGAATCCGTTAGCCAACAATTGATCCAACATTCAGCGGATACAGAGATAACAGACCAAGCCATCAACAGAGTGGAAACCATGATCCAAGTGTTGTCAAGCTTTCCAGGCCTACAAAATGCTCAAGAAATATTTCAACAATTAAATGAAGCCCTCGAGATACTGCGAGACAATGGAGATGCTATAAATGGATTCAGATCTGTCATCTTCCACACAGCCCAACGTGGAAGACCTGCATTCCACATACCAGAAGAACAGCTACAGTACTTATTATAATTTAATTTCAATGTTCCAGAAATTGCCAGGCTGTTCGATGTGAGTGTGGCTACGATCCGCAGACGTATGACACAATATGGCTTAAAAGTCATGGACACTTATAGCAGCATTTCAGACGAGGACTTGAGAACAGAGGTGTCACAGTTTCTGGCGAACTGTCCATGTTCAGGCTTCAGGGTAACGTGGGGTTTTCTCAAGTCAAAAGGCATCAGGTGATTATATTTACCGTTTAAATTTGTTAGATAGATTTGTTGCACTTTCACCCCAACCATTGGAGAGACTATTTTTTAGCCACAGTAAAACCTAACAAGACCTAGCAAGACCCAACAAGATCAAACGAAGGTGCGCACATCTCCTAAACCTTTTAAATCTGCAAACCCTTTGAAGTCAGGAGCTGAACCTAAAACGAACCCAGATGACAAAGCCAAACAAAATGTCTGATTTGTCATCATTTGTTGACAGAGGATGTATCCAATCAGAGAGAGCTACGATGCCATGACATCACAAACAGGAAATAAACGTGTACACACACAGATTGTTAAATGTTGCACTCCTACATATACTTGTGCAAATAAGCTGTTGTCAAGTGAACGTAGACTTTTTTTTCTCTCCCTCTCGTTATGTGGTAAGTCAAATGACTCCGCAGTGCCTCTCGCTTTGAGCAGATTTTGGTGTATTTTTTGTAGCCTCTATATTCAGAGTTTATAATCTGCGAATTCCTCAACCTTTACTTTAAAAGAAAAAAATTATATTTGATCAATGTTACCAGTCTGTACCAAACAGAAGATCGGGAACACATGTCTTAAGTTTATTAAGACTTTATCTTAATAATGCCTCTCAGCACAAGTAAATTTAAATCTGCCCCACCTTTTAAACAGCTCGAACATTGAAGGGGTGAACGCAGAAATGCGCTATTTGAGCCCAGTATGATTGTGAAATGCGCTATTCTGCATAATAAGTACTTTCACTCTTGGTATCACAAGTCTATTTTCCCAGCAATAATTGTGTACTTTTACTCAGGAAGCAGTGCACGCATTGACCTTTGTAAGGTCATGAAACACACCATTCATGTCATTTTTCTTTTCTAAAGGGTACAACGGCGCAGAATTTGTGAAGCCCTCAGAGCTGTAGATCCTGTGGGATCAATGCTGCGTGGAATGCAGCAGAGACTGATTCCAAGACGACCATATAAAGTTCCCGCTCCTCTGTCACTTTGGCACATAGATGGGAACCACAAATTAATCCGGTAAGCTGCATCAGTGTTACACGTGTTTATATCTCTTGTTAACAAAACAGCCCAGCCCACGCAAATCTAACGTTATCAGTCTGTTATTCGGTCAGTTTTCTGCAAGATGGTTGAATTCAACATACACGTTTTGCATCAGGATCTGAATCAATCAATCAATCAATCAATCAATCCAAACTTTATTCCAGACTCAAGGTCCATATGAAAAGACATATGTCACGGGTGTGTGCGTGACTGAGAATAATATTGGATTCTACTGGGGAGTGGTGCTGGCCCAAACAGCATACACAGACAAGGGTTGAAAGTTGGAACAAATGGTTTTTATTACTAAAATACAAATAGAAAAAATGTGCCTATTTAAAAAGAGTCCAGCGTCCGTGCGACAACGTCCAGTATCTGCTACAGTCCCGAGCAACTGCGTTGTCTCCCTCTCGTCCGGCTCCCCGTCCTCTCCTGACGTCTCCAGCTGACGAAGAGGGTGTAGAGCAGAGCAGGCTTTAATGCTTAGTTCCCCAGGGGAATGACAGTTCATCAATGGTAGAATAACTCACTAGGACTTGTACTTTGGATGAGCCAAGTTAAATAGTGGATAAATGCACTGCAACCAAATTCACTGCAACTAAATTCTACCTAAACAGATGCAATACGTCTATTGCAAGTACCGGTACATCACACAAACTACATTTGCACAACACGGGGCCAGCTTGGCGAGCTGCAGGATGTAGGAATCGAGCGTGCGAGATCCCAATTGACTTAAAATGCCCATCCCTATATTAGGATCGTTGTTTGAGCTGTAACTACACAGGAACAATGGCTAATGATATCTTTTGTCTATTAAATCTCATAGGTGGCGAATTGTTGTCCATGGGGGCATTGATGGCTATAGTCGCAAGATAATGTTCCTCAAAGCGAGCACCAACAACAAGGCATCTACAGTTTTCAGTAGCTTTTTGGTGGCTATCAATGAATTTGGATTACCAAAACGGGTTCGGAGTGACAAAGGTACATACAAATGTGAATACAATGTAATGTGTATTATGGTGTTATGGTTGTATGTATGCCTACCTTGATGAATTGAGTTCTAAAGATCACAATGGAAACGAACCCCAGGCATTTTGTGTTATCCTTTTGGCATACCATCTGTATCTGTACTGTTGTGCTGTATTCTGAACCTGCTAATGAAGAATTCAATCAATCAATCAAGGTGGAGAAAACATGGATGTAGCACAATACATGTTGGAACATCCAGACAGAGGACCAGGTAGGCCTATTATGCTATTACTTATTGATCCCAGCAATCGGCTCTGTGCAAAACTGTATCCTGCCTTTCCTGAATGTGCCGTATTTCAAGTTTTAGTTATCATGACTTGGTTTTATTGGCTTCGGAAGCAAATTTGAAAATGAACATGAAAATGGTATGGGACCTTCTGGAAACCCGGGACTACAGTTATGTTGTACAGACCCTATAGGATTTATTGACTGGATTCTAATAAAAAAAAAAAGTCACACTTAGAATGTAATGAATTATTAATCTAATTGAATTACAAACACAATGTGCCAGACAACGCTCCAAGTCTGACAGAATTTGTTTAGTGGATGACCGGTTTACTCTTTCTGTCTGTCTGTCTGTCTCCACACAGCCCGAAGGAGCCACATAACGGGAAAGAGTGTGCATAATCAGAGAATAGAGCGTCTGTGGCGTGATCTGTGGTGCATAGTAAGCTCAAACTACTACGCAGCCTTCCGCCACCTGGAGGACATTGGTCAGCTGGATCCTGACCTTGACGTTCATCTCATCTGCCTGCATTATGTGATGATTCCCAGGATCAACATGCACCTTCACCTGTTTAGACACACATGGGACAACCATCCTATGTCATCTGAGAGTAACAAGTCTCCACAACAACTGTGGATATCTGGTCTTCTGCTGAATCAGGGACCCCTTACAGATACGGTAATTAATCATCTCTAAAATCATGACAATCATGTTGTGCGATTGTGTATGGACCATTTTAAGTCCATGTTTTCGGAATTTTCACATGAATTGGATTGCAAAGTATTAAAAATGTTTCTGAACAACACACACTCATTAGTTACTGGGCTAATATTTTTATTTATTTAAAAATTGTTTTGGGCAAAGGATATTGTATTTTTGGAAGGCAAAGAAAGGGATGTGGAATGTGATTGCTGAGTTTGAATAATCTTTTTGTTTTTGGTACTTTTTGGGTAGTTTTTCACAATTGGCCAATAACTAAGTAATTCCCTTAAATGTATTTTACATTTTAACACCATCACACTGGATCAGGAATGGCTATTGGCACCTAAAATGCATCTGATTTCAGTCAGTAGCCTATTATGAAATGTGTGGTATGAAGACAAAACAAAAACTAACATTTGAAATCTGATTTAATACCAGGAAGATGGTCACACATTCGGCATTGACTGGGACGGACCTGTTGGTACAGCTGATCCTGCAAATCCAGTCACTGTCCCCGAGGCTGACGCACCACTGAAGGCGGCGATTGAGGCCCGACTCCGGGAGACCATTAACCCTCTTCAGCCAAGCACGTGTTTTGGGTTAGACTTGTATATCAAGGCTACACAAGAAGCACAGCTTGTCATTGGACAACCTTTGCTTTAGTGCATGGGTATTCAACAGGGGATCCGTGACCCCTAGGGGGTCCGCAGAGGGGCCACCAAATCTAACTCTCTTCTTGCCCAGTCCACGTTTTTTCAGCTCAGCGGTTTCTGTGGCTGTAGGCACGGTTGTTTGGCCTGGCACAGCCAAACACATAAAGTCATGCTCCCATGATACTGCTGTTGGTGTTCTTCTTCTCGATGCCAGTGTTTGGAGCCTCCTGTTTCGAGTCGGCTCAAACAGTCTGGACAGGGATCCTTGTGACAAAGCCCGAAAGTTGGAACATGTAGGTCCTGTGTTGCTTGCCGTTATGTTGGGTGCTGTAAGTGGTAATGTGTGGATGGAGTGTGTCACAGGACTGGAGCAAGGAACTGAATTGCCAATGGACATGGCAATGGAAGAAGACAGTCCTTGCGCATCTCGTGCGTGGTCCTCACTGCCAGTTAACTGTGACTGTAGGATTTCAACAACTTGTCCTGCCAGCATTCATGTCCACACACCTCTGGGGACATGAGTTAATTTCTCTGTGCTGTTGGAACCTACTTCTGTGTATTGTCCATTGTTTGTGTATCTGTGTTACTGACACTATACTATATGTAAGCAGTTGTACCAACCTATGTGCCAGAAACAAATTTAATAAAGTTAATCTCAATCTCAATCTCAAACAACTAACGCATTCATTGTTTTTATTTACTTTTTGTATCAGTAGCAGCCACATAGCAGCAAAGTTGATTAAAATATGTATCTTTCAATGAAGTATCCATCTTTCTTGTATTTATTAATTGGCACATAATTATAGCAACCTTGTACTAAATTTAAAAGCTAATGGCTAAATAAGTTATTTAATAATTATGCGATTCTTAATCCGATTAGGCGACTAATCGTTTCAATAGTCTGTGACTAGTCAACTGTTAGTTGCAGCCCTACTCAATTGTAAACCAGACTTCACACCCACATGTCTGAGAAATGTGGCGTGTTTCCTTCTGCTGCTGTGTGTTAAGTGTTGCATAGCAAGTGCTGACAACTTAATTTGCTATTTTTGTGCCTTTTATACTCTGAAAAGCTTGTTTCTTGTTAAAACCAGACTAAAGGTGAGGAGAAAACAAAAGGACCTAGCCTACAGCCTTTGTATTGAATGAGAACAAGGTGGAGAGCTGTTGTTCAGCAAGACATTTAAATGAGGTATAGGTTATGTAGGTAGCTTATTAAAATAAGGGCAGTCAAGTCTCTGAAAGCAAATGGGCAGGTGTTTGTGTACATGCTGTACTACACAAGTGATGGTCGCACTACACAGGGACTCACTCGAGAAATAGTGCTGAATTGTCAGATGTTATGTACTCTGTCATGAAAGCTGTCAAGAACCTGTGAAGAACACACTGCTGCTCTACATTCTGAGGACCTATGAGTTTCACACGGAACAGTGTTGTCATGCATGTTGAAGTTATGCAAAACTGCACAGAGCTGGCTGCAAATTTCAGTGACGATATCTGGGTTGTGAGGTGGACAGAATTAACAGTTCTCTGTAAGGCCACAATACACATGACAGCTCTATGACAGAGTGGATGGCTTTCTTGATTAGTGCCAGATTTGCATTTAAAGCAATGTAAGAGTGTAGTTGTACAGACTGATCGTCACAAATAAAATTAACAGGGCTCTATGTGACATAGCCTATATGATGTCATTCATTCACAAAATAAAATAAAACCATTACAAAAACTTTTATCGACTCATATATCCATTATTACACGTTTCAATTCTGTGTATATGAAGATAAATGGGCGATTTATGTTGTAAACTGTGGGGAAATTGGATTGTGGCTAATATTTTGGTCACTGGCCATCTACTGGCTGAAAATGGAACAGCTAAATAGAAATATAGAAACAGAAGAGAAGTACGCGACGCGTTCATGTGTTCAGTGTTGTGCGCGGCGCAGATACACTTCCGGTTGCGTAACACTTAAACCTACCAACGCCTGTGTGTGTGAACGCATAACGAAATTTCTCCAAGACTGGTCACACGTGTACACGCTGTAAGTAGCTGTGCTACGCAGCTTGTTGTTACGCGTGATGTAGTTTGCGCACATCATAGTCCGCGTGCATGTGCCCGCCTGACAAAATTGTTCTATTATCTTCATGCGTGCGCTTACGCGCTCTGGCTGCGCACCCCGCGTACATAATTACGCGTAAGAATGATGTACGCGGGTTGCGCAGCCAGAGCGCGTAAGCGCACGCATGAAGATAATAGAACAATTTTGTCACACGGGCACATGCACGCGGACTATGATGTGCGCAAACTACATCACGCGTAACAACAAGCTGCGTAGCACAGCTACTTACAGCGTGTACACGTGTGACCAGTCTTGGAGAAATTTCGTTATGCGTTCACACACAGACCTGTTGGCAGGTTTGAGTGTTACGCAACCGGAAGTGTATCTGCGCCGCGCACCACACTGCGCGTACATGAACGCCTCGCGTAGTTCTCTTCTATTTTATTCTATTTCTTTCTATGTTACATTTTCATCCAGTAGATCGTGCCAGTGATCAAACCAACCAGTTGATCAAGCATGTCGCTAGCAGGTTACTGTCCCAAGATTGCTCGCAGACTATTCTGTGGTCAGCACCAAAGATTACCCACAATCCCTTGGGCCCACATTTTACAACATAAATCGCCCATTAATCCTCATAAACAGCATTTAAAACGTGTAATAATGGATACATGAGTCGGTAAAACTGTTTTTATAGTTGTTTTATTAGTTGTTTTATTTTATTTTATTTGGTGAATGAATGACACCATGTTAGAGACGCAGACCCAACAGCTGTAGTATAAATAGGTTGTGTTGGGATTGCCGAGTTAGATTAAACTGACCCCTTGCGGCTGGATGGTAGAAGCAAGTTGTCAACTACAGTCCTGACAGCATGAAAAACTCTTTTACCGACTCACATGTTGCTGTTAAGGAACAGCAGAGCATTAACACTTGCAGCAGCTCATATTAACAATGAAATACTGTCAATAAAATAAAATACATCTGGAACATTAATAAACATTATAGCAGGCTATGTGATTGTGACGCTGCTCTGTTTCAGAAGCAGGACAGCTCCTCGAAGCGACATGCTTGATCAACTGGTTGGTTTGGTCACTGGCACCATCTACTGGATGAAAATGTAACATAGAAAGAGATAGAATAAAACAGAACAGAACTACACGACGCGTTCATGTACCCGCAGTGTTGTGCACGATGCAGATACACTTCCGGTTGCGTAACACTCGAAACTACCAACGCGTGTGTGTGTGAACGCGTAACGAAATTTCTCCAAGACTGGTCACACGTGTACACGCTGGAAGTAGCTGTGCTACGCAGCTTGTCGTTACGCGTGATGTAGTTTGCGCACATCATAGTGCGCGTACGTGTGCACGCGTGACAAGAACGACTATGTTAAGTCATGCAGGCACACACACGTTGCTGCGCATGTGTCAGTGAATAGTGACGTCGATAGGACCCCATAGTGTGTGTGTGTGTGCGTGCGTGCGTGCATGCGCGCGCGTGCGTGCGTGCGTGTGTGTGTGTGTGTGTGTGTGCGCATGTGTGTGTGTGTGTGTGTGTGTGGACTCTGTGTTGCTGCACTCAGCTCCCATAACAAGTCAATGTGTTGTGTTGTGGTTGAGAGAGATTGAAAGCAGCACAGAGTCAGTAGGCTATCAGGGCAGAGAACTGAAACGGCTATTCAGTAAAATTCAGTTTTTACTCCACACACACACACACACGCACGCACGCACGCACGCACGCACACACACACACACACACACACACACACACACACACACACACAGACACACACACACACTCTCCCTCTCTCTCCCTCTCCCTCTCCATCTCTCTCTCTCTCACTCCTCTCTCCCTCTCTCTCTCCCCCCTCTCTCTCTCACACACTCCTCTCTCTCTCTCTCTCTCTCTCTCTCCCTCTCTCTCTCCCTCCCTCTCTCTCTCCTCTCTCTCTCCCTCTCTCTCTCACTCCCTCTCTCTCAGTCTCACACAGCTGGGATGAGGAGGGTTTGACAATGTGTACGACTGATCTGTTTTCTTTTGATTTCTGTTGCTTTGTTGACTATTTGTTGGAGTTGCTTTGGTTTAGATTTCTTGTTTTGTGAAACTTGGTTGTCCTCTGCCATGATGTGATGATTTGAAGATGTACATGTTGTAGGTAGAGGTTTCAATAAAGGCTTGTTAAAACTCTCTCTCTCTCTCTCTCGCCTCCCTCTCTCTCTCTCTCTCTCTCTCTCCCTCCCTGTCTCACTCTCTCCCCTCCCTCTCTCTCTCTCCCTCCCTGTCTCACTCTCTCTCCCTCTCTCTCTCTCTCTCTCCCTCCCTGTCTCTCTCTCCCCTCCCTCTCTCTCTCTCTCTCTCTCTCTCCCCTCCCTCTCTCTCTCTCTCTCTCTCCCTGTCTCACTCTCTCTCTCCCCTCCCTCTCTCTCCCTCCCTCTCTCTCTCTCTCTCCCCTCCCTCTCTCTCTCTCTCTCCCTCCCTGTCTCACTCTCTCTCCCCCTCTCTCTCTCTCTCCCTCCCTGTCTCTCTCTCCCCTCTCTCTCTCTCTCTCTCTCTCTCTCTCTCTCTCCCTGTCTCACTCTCTCTCTCCCCTCCCTCTCTCTATCTCTCCCTCCCTCTCTCTCTCTCTCTCCCTCCCTGTCTCACTCTCTCTCCCCCTCTCTCTCTCTCTCTCACTCCCTGTCTCTCTCTCCCCTCCCTCTCTCTCTCTCTCTCCCTCCCTGTCTCACTCTCTCTTCCTCTCTCTCTCTCTCTCCCTCCCTGTCTCTCTCTCCCCTCCCTCTCTCTCTCTCTCCCTCCCTGTCTCACTCTCTCTCTCCCCCCTCTCTCTCTCTCCCTCTCTCTCTCTCTCTCTCTCTCCCTCCCCCCTCCTCTCTCTCTCTCCTTCTCTCTCCCCTCCCCTCCCCTCTCTCACTCTCCCCTCCCTCTCTCTCTCTCTCTCTCTCCCTCCCTGTCTCACTCTCTCCCCCCCCCTCTCTCTCTCCCTCCCCCTCCTCTCTCCCTCTCTCTCTCTCTCCCTCCCCCTCCTCTCTCCCTCTCTCTCTCTCTCTCCCTCCCCCCTCCTCTCTCTCTCTCCTTCTCTCTCTCTCTCTCTCTCCCCCCCCTCTCTCACTCTCCCCTCCCTCTCTCTCTCTCTCTCCCTCCCTGTCTCACTCTCTCCCCCCCCCCTCTCTCTCCCTCCCCCTCCTCTCTCCCTCTCTCTCTCTCTCTCTCTCTCTCTCTCCCTCCCTGTCTCACTCTCTCCCCCCCCCCTCTCTCTCTCTCCCACCCCCTCCTCTCTCCCTCTCTCCCTCTCTCTCTCACACACTCCTTCTCTCTCTCTCTCTCTCTTCAATTCAATTCAAAGGGCTTTATTGGCATGATAAGGTGCATCTTACATTGCCAAAGCATACATTAGCAACACTTAGCAGTTACAAATAATCAAAAACAGAAAACAAGACATTTTGTTACCCAGTAACATAAATCACCAAATCTGAAGATATTCAAAAAGGAAGATAAAATAAAATTTAATGGAATGTGATAGTATAGAGCAGCGTTTCTCAACTGGTGGGTCGCGACCCAAAGGTGGGTCGCGGGGCCGTTTTAATTGGGTCGCGGACATTGGCCAATTTTTTTTTTTTTTTTTTTTTTTTTTTTTTTTCCATATTTCATTTGAGTTAAATTCAGATTGTTGAAACTGGATTAGCCTGACCAGTTTTACTTGTTTAACAAGCTGAAGCATATGCTCTGCCTGTAATTCTGCCTTTTCATTTCATATTTAATTTGAGTTCAATTCAGATGATTGAAACTGGATTAGCATGGCCCCAGTTCAATTAAAAGTTATGACCAGTTTAACTAAAAAGCATATAGCCTGCCTGTGATTCCTTTTTATTTCATATTAGTTAAATTCAGACTAATGAAACTGGATTAGCATGACCAGAGCCCTGTACTACGAAGCTAGTTTAATGCCTTATCCGAGTAAGTTTGAGTTTAAACCTGGTTTAGCCGTACTACAAAGCAAGTTAACTTTCAATCACCATGGCAACTGACGCTGCAAAGCTAACCTGGTCGCGACCAGGTTAGCTTCAGAGGATAAGATCAAAATCCATGACAGACCCATATAATCGGCTCTCTGGAGTCACTCACCGTTCATATAAGATCGCCATATGAAAAATAGATTGCAGTCAACTGAGAATATAACAAGAAAAACATTTGTGGCTCTGTAGGCTACATAATTAAATTAAGCCTACTTACCACTTTATGTCTTAACAGCTCAACGATGCGTGGAGAAATATGATCACTATTAATCACGCAGCGCATACACGGAGCCTCAAATGGAGTGAGGGTGATATTCTCCTACATGCCAGAAAAGCCTATAGCCTACATATAATATAGATATGGGATAAATATGGGATAGCCCCAATAGGCTACTAAATATGCAGGCAATTCTTGCATGTTTCAGCTGGAACTGTGTCCTGTAGGCTGTATGCCAATATATGAGCAAAAATAGGCTAGTTTTTATCAATGAAAACTATGCCCGCATCGTCTCAATTCAGTTCAGCAGTTTTCTCTTTTATATTAGGCATCAGCATTATCATTATTTTATATATTAATTATTCGATCAGTGCAACTACACACATAATTAGTGATAGAGATCATTATTCATTGACCATGCGTTTCTAAATCTATGGTCTAAATAGGTTTACAGATTGTGGAAATTTATAGGCTGAGATTACACATTTAGGGGACAGAAATCGCTGATCAAAGTGAATCAAATGACTGATGTGAATACAAGCGGCAGCTTTAGCAGTCCTTCAGCAGATTATATCCAACGCGGATTTTCATTCTGACATAGGTTACATTAAATATCCGCTAAAACTCTCAGTTCACAAAAGTACTAATAGAATGTGTGCTTTCTCTGTCTAAAAGAGTTAGTTTGTAGAGTTAGTAGTTATGTAGATATTAGCCGTTGAGTACAGCATGGTTTCAGAGATTTTCAGAGAGTTTTGAGATAAATGGATTTTTAGAACCACCTCACGTGCCTGTGATTATGGGTGCCCTTGGGCAAGTCTGTATACTGCATTGTGTTTGTGTGTGTGTGTGTGTGTGTGTGTGTGTGTGTGTGTGTGTGTGTGTGTGTCTCCAAACTCCTCCCTCCTTAGGTGTGTCTCTGGTGGCTTTGCAGTGTTTTGTCACAGGCGAGTTTCTGTTGCCTCACAGATCCCAAAAAAAGAGAGGGGAATCGCAGGAGCGGGGAAGAGGAGAGGAGAGGCGAGGGGGGGGGTTAGACACGGGAGAGAAATTCCTTCGCGATCCCCTTCTTCCAATCTTGAGGCGTACTCCGCTCTGCTGCTGCTGCTGCTGCTCGTCTGTGCTGCTGCTGCTGGCGGCGCGGCCGCTCTCGGGCGAGTCTGGATTACTGTAAAACGGGCTCGTTCGTTTCTTGGGGTGTCGGTTGAGAGCTTTGATGAAGCTTTTGCGATTCTGGTCTTATTTATGCTCAAAGGTACTCGAGTGTGTGTGTGTGCGCGCGCGTGTGTGTGTGTGTGTGTGTGTGTGTGTGTGTGTGTGAAATCGAAAGCGTTTTCGCCAAGCCATTTCCTTGAGAATGGCTTCCTCCCGCGGCTGTTTTTGGTTGGCTTTCTCTCTGTCGGGAGAGCACTGTCGCCACTTAGTTGGTCGGTAAAATAGATTATACACATTCAATACCTCCAATATTTTTATAGGAGACGTGGGGGACATTGATCCACGTAGCACCGTCAAAAAAAAAAAAAAAAAATTTGACGTCTCAACTCGTCATTGGCAGTGAACCGTTGGATTGTGTTTGGCAGTGAACGTGTTAAAAACATATAGGCATGTAATTCAAGATAAGTCTGCCTTTTATTTCATATTACATAGAGTTCAAATAAGACTTTCTGAGCATGACCAGTTTGACTTGTTTAAATTTAAAAACATATAGGCCTGTAATTCAAGTCTGCCTTATTTCAATTGGTTTTTAGCCCTAGTTGCACTTCTGTTGCACTTTTTTGTTCATTTGAGGTTTATAACAGTGCATGAAGGCATTGTGTATTAAATTAATGCGCTATTTTTTGTGCAATAAATTTGAGTGGTTTAAAAAAAAATCTGAAATTTGGGTCGCGACTTCATGACAAGGAAAATAGTGGGTCCTGAGGCTACACCAGTTGAGAACCACTGGTATAGAGTACAATAGAAGACCATTGTTGACCGGGATCTATACAGAATAATAACAGAACTGTAATAAATAGGCAGTTAAATGGTGATAGTGCAAAATAGTGAGCAATTACAGTATATTAACAAAAATTCACAGAATCTGTAAATAACCGTTGTTATTTTGAAATCTTCAGAAGAGAGTGAAAAACAAAACAAAGCAAAAAAGAATAAAATATAATAGAATAAGATAGAATAGAATAAAATATTAATATAATATAAGCAATAAGCAAAAACAAGACATTTTGTTACTCATTAATTATAGGTCACAAAACTGTGACCTAAGTAAAATACGATAAAATAAAAGATTAAATCAAAGCAATAAAAAGCAGTAAAAGCAATAAAATAAAAACAATCACTAAGCTAGCTAGTTCAGCCAGATGTGGACGGCTCTCCTGTCCACTGGCTGTCCCTCAGCTGCTGGCAGCTCCACACATAATGGGCTGCTAAGACGGTGCATTCGGGTTTCTCTCCAAGGAGGTATTGGAGTGCAGATGTGTCTGTGACATTTTCGAATCCTTTGTATATCCGGTTAATTTGGGGGGTGAATGACGCTCTAATTTCTTTATATTTGTCACATTTTAACAGGAAGTGTAGCTCTGTCTCCACCTCTCCTTGGGAGCAGAGTGAACACAGCCTCTCCTCTCTGGGTAGCCAGGTCTGTCGGTGTCTGCCTGTTTCTATTGCCAGGCTATGATCACTGAGTCTGTACCTGGTCAATGTCTTCCTCATTTTTGGGTCAGTAATAGTGGTCAGGTAGTCTGCCACCGTGTAGTCTCGATTCAGGGCCAAATAGCAATCTAGTTTACTTTGGGTTTTTGTGGTATTCTTCCAATAGGTAATATAGTTTTCTTTTTGATTTGTGATAATTTGGTTGGGCCAGATAGTCTGAGGGCTGTCCTGAGGTCGGGGAGGGTTGGGAGTCAGTCTCAGGACCAGCTGGCTGAGGGGGCTCCTCTCTATGCGCTCTTCTTGGCTTTGTAAGGCTTGGTGATGGTAGGAGGAGGGATCAATAGTTTTGAGGTGTCTGTAGAATGTAATGGCTCTTTTTTGAATGTCAATTAGAAGAGGGAATTGGCCAAGTTCCGCTCTGCATGCATTATTTGGGGTTTTTCTTTGTACTTTTAGGATGAATCTACAAAATTCAGTGTGAAGGATCTCAATTTGGTGTTTGTCCCAGTTAGAGAATTCCTGGTTTGCTGGTGGGCCCCATACCTCACTACCATATAGGGCGATTGGTTGGATTACTGTTTTGAAAATTTTGAGCCAGATTCGGATTGGGATATTAATTTGGATGGATTTCCGGAAAAGCCCTTCTTGCCTTTTCCCTCAGGTCATTCACAGCCATGTTGAAGTTCCCTGTAGAGCTGAGTTTTAGTCCTAAATAAGTGTATGTGTTTGTGTGCTTCTATGGTGGTGGAGCCCAGGACAAACTGGAGTCTGTTTCCCTGACACCTGGATCTTTTCTGGAACACCATGATCTTAGTCTTTTTTATGTTGACTGTCCAGGGCCCCAGGTCTGGACAGAACTGCTGCAGATGATCTAGGAGCTGCTGTAGGCCCCTCCTTGGAGTTAGACAGCAGCACCAGGTCATCCGCGTACAGGAGACATTTGATCTCTGTGTTTGTTGAGGGTGAGGCCGGGAGCAGATGAGTCCTCCAGTGTTTTTGCCAATTCATTGATATAAATATTGAATAGCGTTGGGACTGAGGCTGTTTCCTTGCATCACTCCTCGGCTTTGGGGGAAGAAATCTGTTCTACTATTGTCTATTTTGACTGCACATTTATTGTTGAGGTACATTGTTTTTGATGATGTCGTATGTTTTACCTCCCACCCCACTTTCTAATAGTCTGAGTAGGAGACCTTCGTGCCAAATTGAGTCAAAGGCCTTTTCAAAATCTATGAAGCAGGAGAAAATTTTTGATTTATTTTGATTTACATGTTTTTCTATGAGGGTGTGGAGGGTGTAAATGTGGTCAGTTGTTCGATGGTTCTGTAGGAATCCGATTTGGCTTTTCCTCAGGATATTGTGGTCACTGAGGAATTGTTGTAGTCTATTGTTGATAATTGAGCAGAACATCTTCCCCAGGTTGCTGCTAACACATATCCCTCTATAATTGTTGGGGTCAAAGTTGTCCCCTTTTTTAAGATGGGTGTTATTAGTCCTTGGTTCCAGATGTCAGGGAAGTAGCCTACGCTCATCACCATGTTAAATAGTTTCAGCAGGGGCCATGTGGAAGGTATTGTCAGTGTATTTAATCATTTCGTTTAATATACCATCAACACCACAGGCCTTTTTGGGTTGTAGAGCCTTGATTTTGTCTTGCAGTTCTCCTTCTGTAATTGGAAAGTCTAAGGGGTTTTTGTTGATCTTTAATGATTGGTTTCTAAAAGTTCTAGTTTTTTTATATATATCGTTTTTGGGCCGAATTGGGTGTGATTTCTCTGTATAATTTCTCAAAGTGTTTCTTCCAAGTATCTCCATTTTGGATTGCTAATTCTTCTTTGTGTGGTTTGTTTAAGTGCTTCCAATTTTCCCAGAATTTGTTAGAGTCTATAGCTTCCTCCATTACATTCTCTATCTCTCTCTCTATCTCCTCACAGTGTGATGGTCTCTTCTCTCTCTCTCTCTCTCTCTCTCTCTCTCCTCACAGTGTGATGGTATCTCTCTCTCTCTCTCTCTCTCTCTCTCCTCACAGTGTGATGGTATCTCTCTCTCTCTCTCTCCTCACAGTGTGATGGTATCTCTCTCTCTCTCTCTCTCTCTCTCTCTCTCCTCACAGTGTGATGGTATCTCTCTCTCTCTCTCCTCACAGTGTGATGGTAATCTCTCTCTCTCTCTCTCTCTCCTCACAGTGTGATGGTCCTCTCTCTCTCTCTCTCTCTCTCTCTCTCTCTCCTCACAGTGTGATGGTATCTCTCTCTCTCTCTCTCTCTCTCCTCACAGTGTGATGGTATCTCTCTATCTCTCTCTCTCTCCTCACAGTGTGATGGTATCTCTCTCTATCTCTCTCTCTCTCCTCACAGTGTGATGGTATCTCTCTCTCTCTCTCTCTCTCCTCTCCTCACAGTGTGATGGTAATCTCTCTCTCTCTCTCTCTCTCCTCACAGTGTGGATGGTATCTCTCTCTCTCTCTCTCTCTCTCTCTCCTCACAGTGTGATGGTATCTCTCTCTCTCTCTCTCTCTCTCTCTCTCCCTCTCCTCACAGTGTGATGGTATCTCTCTCTCTCTCTCTCTCTCTCTCTCTCTCCTCACAGTGTGATGGTATCTCTCTCTCTCTCTCTCTCTCTCTCTCTCTCTCTCCTCACAGTGTGATGGTAATCTCTCTCTCTCTCTCTCTCTCTCTCTCTCTCTCTCCTCACAGTGTGATGGTATCTCTCTCTCTCTCTCCTCACAGTGTGATGGTATCTCTCTCTCTCTCTCTCTCTCCTCACAGTGTGATGGTATCTCTCTCTCTCTCTCTCTCTCTCCTCACAGTGTGATGGTATCTATCTCCTCTCTCTCCTCACAGTGTGATGGTATCTCTCTCTCTCTCTCTCTCTCCTCACAGTGTGATGGTATCTCTCTCTCTCCTCTCTCTCTCCTCACAGTGTGATGGTATCTCTCTCTCTCTCTCTCTCTCCTCACAGTGTGATGGTATCTCTCTCTCTCTCTCTCTCTCCTCACAGTGTGATGGTATCTCTCTCTCTCTCTCTCTCTCCTCACAGTGTGATGGTATCTCTCTCTCTATCTCTCTCTCCTCACAGTGTGATGGTATCTCTCTCTCTCTCTCTCTCTCCTCACAGTGTGATGGTATCTCTCTCTCTATCTCTCTCTCCTCACAGTGTGATGGTATCTCTCTCTCTCTCTCTCCTCACAGTGTGATGGTATCTCTCTCTCTCTCTCTCCTCACAGTGTGATGGTATCTCTCTCTCTCTCCTCACAGTGTGATGGTATCTCTCTCTCTCTCTCTCCTCACAGTGTGATGGTATCTCTCTCTCTCTCCTCACAGTGTGATGGTATCTCTCTCTCTCTCTCTCCTCACAGTGTGATGGTATCTCTCTCTCTCTCCTCACAGTGTGATGGTATCTCTCTCTCTCTCCTCACAGTGTGATGGTATCTCTCTCTCTCTCTCTCTCTCTCCTCACAGTGTGATGGTATCTCTCTCTCTCTCTCTCCTCTCTCCTCACAGTGTGATGGTATCTCTCTCTCTCTCTCTCCTCACAGTGTGATGGTATCTCTCTCTCTCTCTCCTCACAGTGTGATGGTATCTCTCTCTCTCTCCTCACAGTGTGATGGTATCTCTCTCTCTCTCTCTCCTCACAGTGTGATGGTATCTCTCTCTCTCTCCTCACAGTGTGATGGGTATCTCTCTCTCTCTCCTCACAGTGTGATGGTAATCTCTCTCTCTCTCTCTCCTCACAGTGTGATGGTATCTCTCTCTCTCTCTCTCCTCACAGTGTGATGGTATCTCTCTCTCTCTCCTCACAGTGTGATGGTATCTCTCTCTCTCTCTCTCCTCACAGTGTGATGGTATCTCTCTCTCTCTCTCTCCTCACAGTGTGATGGTATCTCTCTCTCTCTCCTCACAGTGTGATGGTATCTCTCTCTCTCTCTCTCTCTCTCTCTCTCCTCACAGTGTGATGGTATCTCTCTCTCTCTCTCCTCACAGTGTGATGGTATCTCTCTCTCTCTCCTCACAGTGTGATGGTATCTCTCTCTCTCTCTCCTCACAGTGTGATGGTATCTCTCTCTCTATCTCTCTCTCCTCACAGTGTGATGGTATCTCTCTCTCTCTCTCTCCTCACAGTGTGATGGTATCTCTCTCTCTCTCCTCACAGTGTGATGGTATCTCTCTCTCTCTCCTCACAGTGTGATGGTATCTCTCTCTCTCTCTCCTCACAGTGTGATGGTATCTCTCTCTCTATCTCTCTCTCCTCACACGTGTGATGGTATCTCTCTCTCTCTCTCTCCTCACAGTGTGATGGTATCTCTCTCTCTCTCCTCACAGTGTGATGGTATCTCTCTCTCTCTCTCTCTCCTCACAGTGTGATGGTATCTCTCTCTCTCTCTCTCCTCCACAGTGTGATGGTATCTCTCTCTCTCTCCTCACAGTGTGATGGTATCTCTCTCTCTCTCCTCACAGTGTGATGGTATCTCTCTCTCTATCTCTCTCTCCTCACAGTGTGATGGTATCTCTCTCTCTCTCTCTCCTCACAGTGTGATGGTATCTCTCTCTCTCTCTCTCCTCACAGTGTGATGGTATCTCTCTCTCTCTCTCCTCCTCACAGTGTGATGGTATCTCTCTCTCTCTCCTCACAGTGTGATGGTATCTCTCTCTCTCTCCTCACAGTGTGATGGTATCTCTCTCTCTCTCTC
>NC_139642.1:15465173-15485173 GCF_964638095.1 Poromitra crassiceps | reverse complement strand
AAAGGAAGGTGTTGTTTTTTAATTGGAAAAGGAAATTGAAATGCAGCTGAACCTTGTTAATCTTGTTAATTTATCCTGTAATTAAACTCTCACTTTACAGTCTGACAGACTTTTAGTTTTGGTTCTTGTCTTCTTGTTTGGTCCCAGTCAGGTTTCTATCTTGCCCGTGCCAAAAGCTTTTCCTATGGATACTTTATCACAATAAAAACATTCGGCTAATTTCCTCTAGCGGAGGTAGCAACTTATTATAGTTTGAGTGATTCATGAGCTGTGAAAGTTCAAAGTTTAAAAACCAAACACATGCATGGCCATAATCTCATATAACTATTTTCTGTCAGTTCTTCAAAAGCAGATTGTCAGTAGGCTAGTTTTCACTAGCCTACAGCAGTTCACTAGTTCACTAGCCTACTGAACTCTGAGGTAGAGACCCAGAATATACCCACCTTGGGTTTCCTGTCTCTACCTGCACATGCATTTTTTGATTTCCTTTTCTCTGTTTCTGTTTCTTTTGTTCTTCTGCTGAGCAAAACTGATATTCTGGAGCATATCAGCCCTTTTTCACACCTGTCCAAACCCAAAGCTAAGCTCTAACCCAAGGCTAAGTATCTGCTGCCAAAGCTCCTGTTACAGTGGCACTGGGTCATGCCAAGGCTAAGGCTAATGCTAAGGCTAATGCCCTGCAGTGTAGCATGGGGCCAAGCAGAATGCTAACGCTCATCTAAGGCCTGTTCGGAATCGGTCCCTATGACAGAAATAGTGTGTCGCCATTTTTTTTATAGTGTCTGAATTCTCAACTGTTAATTTGATTCACTGTTTAGTCCACTATATACCCACAATGCACAGCGATTTCTAGTGAACAGCGAATATACGCTACATTTTCACCGGTATACTACAATGCAATGCGGTTGTCTTTACCGAAGGAGAAGAAGAAAGTCGTTAGCTCGTGAGCTAACAAGCTTGTGAGCTACTTGACCAGCAAAGCTTGCGGTGCTGTCTTATGCCAGGATCAGACTACACGATATTTTTTGTCGTTCACGATGTCACCATGTCAGACGAGGCCATCATACTGCCATCAATTCGTGACATGTCTTGGTCGGGAGACTGGCCACACTACAAGTTTATTCTCACTTAACACCGACAGAGCATCGTACGCCACCGTCATCACGTCGTCTGCAGTCGTCAGCGAGTTCACAGGTCGTCGGGGAGGCGGACCTGTGAACGAAATCTCCCAGCATGCAATACATTGACAAGAAATAGCAACCAAATCAGCCTAAATAGGCTAAAGTGGTAGATAGAAATAATGTTTATGTTAGCACTACATGCAATTGTAGAACATTTCAATATTGGACAAAATAAAATATTGAAATCCAAACACAACCCTATGTGAAACATATATGTAATCCAGGTGCTATATATATCCCTTGTAGAATTAACGTTATTTGGATGAGTGACAGCCTCTACTGTGATGCACTGTGATGTCCGCTCCAGCCTCGAATAAAACTTGGCTTACTTCATGTGCACGCCCACTATTTTCTTGCCCGCTGCTGCGAGATGAGAAGGAAGAGAAACGAGCATGCAGCCGACTCTTCTGAGCCCATGTTATTTGTAGTGAGCAATGCCCATTGCCCAGGCGTTTAAACGCCTTTTTATCTCTTTTATTCTTTTGAGCGGAGCGGAGCGGGCGAAATCTGTATCGAGCGGGGAGGCGTTATTTCGAATCGCACATAGGTTACGCAAAAACCACCTGTGCCCGCCTACGCAGCAGTCAAGCGCCGGGATTGGCCAGGAGCAAGTCTTTTCTCTTCTTTTGACAGCTGGAATCTCCCACACCACAAATCGATTTCATCAACCAACTGAATTGCGGACATTGAAATTAATTATAAGTGTATTAACGCCAATGAAAACGTAACACAAGCTTTTAACACACAATCGATTTTTAAACATTTATTTCAAAACATATTGTAAAATTCAGGCCTTGTCAGCGAAGTGACATGTTGTTTAACCTGCAAATGAAAACTATAAGCGGGGAGCGGTCTCCCCAGGACCTGATACCTGTCTTCCGGGGTGTCACACTAGGCGAAACCATGTCCAAAAGACTGACATGCCAGTCTTTTCGTCAGGGCGTCGTGAGGCATCCTAGACGTCCCGACTGGTCCCGACGCTGGTCTTTGATTATGTCACACTACAAGAGGTGAAGACGGCCGATCGTCGTCCCCGACGGTAATATTCGGGCCCGACGCTGAAAATCTGTCGCGCACGACCAAATCGGTCTAATATCGGGCTGAATTCGTGTAGTCTGAACCAGGCATTAGGAGACAGCACCACAGTTGACAAAAACACACTTGCACGTAATTAGAATTTCAACAATTTATTTAGGATTTAGCAGTCAAAACATGCAACATCAATACTACCTGAGGACATCTCATTCTGCTCGTGAGCTCAGTTGTTTATGTGATAGTGGGCGTGGATTGCTTGCGTCACATGAATACTCGGCGCATCTGGTGACACAATGATCTCCAGGAAAGATATCTGTGTAGTGTCTGAAACTCATTTTGATCTTTCCCCATATAGTTCACTATATGATAAACACTATATGGGAATAGTGAGTGAGTGAATGAGTGAACGATTCTGAACGTGGCTCTAGAGTTGTTTAGTATGGCGTCAGGCTAATGCTAATCTGCTCTTGTGTAGCTCACAGTCTTGCTATATTGCTCATGCTAATCTCTGAGCCCGTAGCGTTGCCTCGTGCTAACTAACGCTAATCCCCCCTTGTGTGGCGTGGGGTTGTGCTAACGCTAATCCCCCCTTGTGTGGCATGGGGTCGTGCTAACGCTAAGCCCCATGTTGTAGTTGTGCTAACGCTAATCCAGCTGTCAGTCAGAGGTTGTGGCGACTCCTTCTCTCACACCTCTTCTTTCTCTCTCACCTCTATCTCATCTCTTGCTTTGTCTCTTTCTTCCATTTTCACCTCTCTCTCTCTCTCTCTCTCTCTCTCCCTGTTGTCTAGACTTCATCCCTCTCTCCCCATCTTCATATCTGTTTCTCTCTCGGTATCACTACAGGTCTTGTAATCTCTTGTCATCCCTCTCTCGTGGGGATGTAGTGCAGTGGAAACCCACCTCGACCTTCTTACGCTGACATAAACCTTCCTGATTTAAATTCAGAGTGCAAATCATTTGGAGTGGTGTCAAAATATGATATGAATTAGGCTGTAGGAGGATGGATCTTTAAAAAAAATGGTACAAAAAACAATTGTGTGTTGTTTATATTGTGGGCGATGAACTGGAGAGCATAGTTTACTCACCTTTTCATCAGTGTTCCGGGCAAATTGAGAGAAATCCAGGGTTATTTCAGGATATTTTTTGGGACACATCTTCTTCAGTCTTTTCTCAGGCAGCCTGTTTGCTTTCCTGTTCCTCCTCAATTATCTCCTGTTTCTCTCGCTGGTTTGACTCAATTTGATTTCTTTTGTCTGCTTGATTTTTCTGCTTATTTTTGTAGTAACAATGATTACTGCTGCTGCCTCCTTTATCTCACCTGCATGCATTATACCTCTGCCTCTGTTTTCCTCTCACTGTTGCAAAACATCATTCATACTTTTTATGACTGTGCTCTGTTATGACAAACTATACTATTAAACTCAATTAACTGAAGGAAACACAGCCGGGCTCTGTCAAGTCAATGCATTCAAGAAATGGAAATTCTTCAGATAAAAAAAAGAAAAGAAAGTCCTTCACTGTAATAGAGAAAAGATGAAATCTAGCCTCGCTTTTCATTTGAGATGAGAGTGGGCCGGGCCGGTACCGGTGCCGGAGCAGCAGCACGGCTCTGTGACGGCTTTTTAAACGTTTCTTACAGTTTTTCACGATTGTTAACAACACACGTTTCTCAAAACAATAATGGCTTTCTCAAAACTGCACACACACAACTGAAAACCTCACACACACACACACACACACACACACACACACACACACACACACACACACACACACACACACACACACACACACACACACACACACACACACACACACACACAATGCTAAACCTGACACTCCCTTTGCAAGATGACTCTTTGCCATCAAATCTCTTAACTGTTCACAAAATGGAACTGGTGTTTTCATTTGGTACACACAGCCATATTTTCAAATGACACACACATGCCATTCATTGAGTACACACAGCTAAGCATTTGCTGCACACTACCAAGCATGTACAGCACACTGAAGTGCAACATTGAAAACACAATCATAGAAATGGAACACACCGTATCAATGACAATGACTCTGGAGAATGAGCCATTTCACCTTTTGTAAAATGTCTCAGTGTAGGCCTACTTTTCTCATAGTCAAACATAAAACAGCACACAAATATGCAGCAAAAAAAGTTTTATTTCGGTTCTCCGGTTGTCTCTCTCTTCAAAGTTCTCCATTGTTCACCAAACAAAACAGAGGTGATGTGTAATTGAGTCTAATGCAGATAAGGGAGTGTGAAGTGGTGCTCGAGCGATTGGTACATGAAGTGAAGGTTGTGCAAATTGTGCTGAATTTTCGCTTTTTGTGTGTTAACAATTGTGAAAAACTGTAATACAATGATGGAGTTCTGGGGCTGCTGGGGATGTGGCATTTGACCAGATTTGCTGGCAAAAAATCATCTGCAACGATTTTGTTATTTTCATCAGACTTGTTGATGATAAACATAAAAAAAATACATTTGGACAACCCCCAAAAGAACGGATGTGAACTTGTTGCATTCAGCTGCAGGCTATATAGTGTTTGTGTCGGGTAGGGCTGTGCAATAAAATTGATACGGCAATATATCGCAATACTTTTTTCCGCAATACTGTATCGAAATATTCAGAAAAATATCGTGATATATCGCCGTACCGATTTTTTTTGCACATCCGTGTGTTCAGTGACACAATAAGAATACTTTTTGTTTCAGTGCGTTCAGTAACACACTCAGCACTCAGTAGTTTTGACTCAATTTGACCACTAAGTTGTCAATATAAAGCGATGTACATATTATTACACTACCTGGGCGGTACACAGCATGTTGGATTTTTAGCTCAATTTTACAATTTTCAGTAAATTATGTAGAGTATTGCAATATATCGCAATATGTATTCTATCGCATTGTATCGTGATACAATCGTATCGTGACCCATGTATCGTGATACATATCGTATCATGAGATCCTTGCCAATACCCAGCCCTAGTGTCGGGGTAGAGAGACATAAGAAAAGAACAGTAAGAGCGAGAGAAAGACTGAGGTTTTCCAGGTGAGAAGAACAAGAGAGCTGTGCTGCTTACTTCTTTTTGTAACATCACCTTTTTGGGGGTATTTTGCCTTTATTTGGTTGGACAGTAGGCAGGCAGGGAAAGTGGGGAGAGAGAGGGGAGAGAGAGAGGAGAGAGAGAGAGGGGAGAGAGAGAGGAGAGAGAGAGAGGGGAGAGAGAGGGGAGAGAGAGAGAGAGAGAGAGAGAGGAGAGGGAGGGGAGAAGGACCACAGGTCACATTCCAACCCGTGTCAGCCGCACAAAGGACTTAAAGGAGAACTTACCTCCAAAACACTTTTTTTCAGCTTTTAACCAATATATATGACTTTGGGGGTGATGTGTGAAGAATTCTGGTCAAAATTTCCACATTTGACACCAAACTGTTGCCATTTGACCATTTGTATCATTTTTCAGCAGCATATCTGGCATAAGCGCCCTCTAAAGGTCGAACACTGCTTTTTTTTTCTCTCAAATGAATGGGAGATTTGGTACAACCTGACGTCAGGTTGTCCCCAAAGACTATGGGATTTCAAGATAATTACTCCCCTACCCCCCCTGTACCCTTTTGGCTCCTCAGAACTCCAAGCCTATTCCTATTGAAGTTTGCTCTTAAAATACTGAACCAAACGTCGTCAAAGTTGGCACGTCTTAATTATAGTTAGTTTCCCGCTGAATGTGTCACTACTTTATTAATATCTTACCTGGATAAGCTCGAATGATGATGTTTATATTATCAGTCCGAGTTGGAAGCACTGTCTCCAGCCCAGCCAGGCGGGAGCGGGCGGGAGAGAGTCTACTGTAACCTCATGCACTAGCACCAAGCTCCGGGCGCGCGCGCAGCAGCAGCTGGGCTCTCTCGGACTCGGCCAGAGCAGAGAGAGCACAGTCTGACATTTCCGCGGCTATCAGTCCGACTTGGAAGCACTTTCTCTCGGCCAGTCTGCTCTCTCATGCACCCGCGGGGGCGCGCGGCAGCAGCACACAGCAGCAGTGAGAGGCGGGGGCTTTGAAGTCAGCAGAGCAGAGCGACTGGCTCTGTCTGTGTGTGTGTGAGCTCTGCGTGTGCGTGCGTGTGTGTGTCTCTGCCCTGCTCTGCCTGCGCCCTGAGAGGAAAAATCAGAGGTGTTGTAACTTTCAACAAGAATCACGAAAAGCCCCAAAACGCAAATTAAAAACGGATTTCATTGCGCGGTTTATCTCTAGTTAGACGAGGGAATTACGTGGAGAAATCTCGCATTGTGTTACCCCAGAGCGAGAGGTTTGTCCTATTGTGGGTGTGCTGCTGTTAACGAGCCCATGTCACTTTGCTCTCGTAACGTAGTTTGAGTAGTTTCCATAGAGATACATGCAGAAAAATAATTAAATTTCTAGTTCGCCACTGAATTACCAAATTGATATAACTTTCAACCATTTTGAGCAAAGCTCTTTCCAAACAGGCCACCAGCGTTGGCTAGTTGTTGATATTTATAAAGATATGGCCCCTCTCAAATAAATTATTTTTGAGGCAGTAGGCAAACTGTAATGGCGTCGATTTCCGAAAAAAAATCTGGACTTGAACACAGCCAAAGAGTCCAGTATAGACAAGAGTATATGTCATTTCTTGGTTTTTTCCATAGGTATTTTCAAATCACTGTTCTAATACATATCTAGGGGGTAAGTCCTCCTTTAAGCCTTTGTGGTCCGCCCCCGTTCTGCTTACTTATTTCCCTATACTCACTTAAAAATGTGCAAAGATAAGTAACCGTATCGTTTTGTGACAACTTTCACTTCAGTGATTTTGTTTAGCAAATACCGGGTAGAGTATAAGTGCAATAAAATCAGTTTGGCAGGGGGAGGCATCTCGTCCACTCGCATTTCACATTTCCATTCATAAAACTCACCCAAAGCGGAGGCCACACATTCTATCAGCGCACATTATGTTAACAGATCAGGGTGTTCACACCGGCCGCGTCTCGGAGCTCTGGAGCACAATTTTATTAAACGTTTTGTGCACAAATTTCACAAGAACACACTATAGAAACACACTACAGAAACACACTATAGAAACACACTATAGAAACACTATAGAAACACACTATAGAAACACTATAGAAACACACTATAGATCAGGGGTGTCAGACTCATATTAGGTAGAGGGCCGGATTTGTTCAACTGAGACCTCATGGGGGCCGGATTTTTTTTTTTACTAAAATCAATTTGACTCATTTACCCCTTTACTTCACAAAAGAAATACTGCTCTTTCCATTTCTCTTGAAACTGCCTGCATTCCGTGTCAACCTTTCTCTTTTTCGACAGCATCTTGTTGATTCCTTTGTTTTTTGGTAGGTAACCGAATGCGCGATTCAATTCCAGCGTGGCATCATGGCGGCTTTGTTTACACCTGATGACCTACTGACATACTTCCTTGTAGTGCAGGTTAATTAACTTATGAATGAACTCTTAGCTTGCTTATTAGCCACATGTAGTTCATGATAATGGGGTGCAAATTTAATAATAATAATATATACTGTATATATATATATTTTTTTAATATATATATATTTTTTTATATTCCAAAACATCTCGCAGGCCGGATGAAACCTGGGCCGTATCTCTGACATCCCTGGTATAGACGATTTTCACCAGAGCGCAACCCCACAGCACTTCCTTTTTCTCAGCATTCGGCAAACTGTAGAAATATTCTCAACATCGTTACTTTTGTTTTCGCTGCACAGCTGTATAGACGGTTTTCACAGAATAGTCAGTCCTGCACTTGAATGCTTTTTTTTCTTTTATGTCCATAGCAAACACTGCAACAGGAAGTGAGCGGGGGTTCAATTTAGAATGTTTTTGTTGTCAAGTTAAAACCGTCTATAGATGGTCATATCTCCAGTACATCGCCAGAAGCACAAATGATCAACTTACCAGGGTCTCCACTAGGGATGTCCATTTTGAACATTTTCCAAAATCGATAATCGGTGAAAATTAACGATCAATTATCGATTATCGATCATATTAACACATTGAGTGCCACAGCGCTTCAGTAAAATTGTCTGGAGCCTGTGCCAGATTCACTTCCATTCAGTTGAAAACAGCTATAGAATTTTTTCTATTAGGGCTATATTGACAGGGCTGGACTTTAATGAAACATTGAACACTCCTGCTTCTTCCAAAGAAGAAATTTTGTTTCTAGACAGTTCCATTATGAAATGACAGCCTCTGAAAAAAGTGCACTTTCAAGGGTTTTCTGCCGTTTTTTTTTACTTATCAAGATATAGTCACTTTTATGAATACCTTTTGCACTCTAATTTCGAGCACATTCACTGACTCTGGCTGGTGTTTTCTGATGTGGTGGCGTGGTGTGGTTTCTGTGCAGCCTGCGTGCCCCCCCCCCCCCCCCCCTCTCCCCCCCCCCCCCCCCTCTCCCCCCCCCCCCCCCCCTCTCCACCTCTGAGCTGCGGGCTCCTCCCCACACGCACAGAGTCTGTTTTCTCACAGACTCCGTTTTTGCCCCGGACGGATCCCAGCGCGCAACAAGGAAATGCCAAACGCGACTGAACGAAAAGGTTTGGCCGTTCGGCTTCGGATGCTGGCTTTCTGGCAGGGAATCGTGTGGAGATAGATAGAAGCAGAAGAGCTCAGTTGTGGGCTCGGATGCAGCCGAGCCAACTGTCCGCTGCAGACAGAGCAATCTATACGGCTCTGGCTGAAGCATGCATCGGTTTCCGCTTTGATCACGTCTTTCCCTGCTGTCTCCTGCACAAAGTAAAGGATCTGAGGTGGGTGGCGCAGCTCCCGTGTCGATGTTTAAGGTGGCGCCGTGTGATCCCTTGAAGGGATTCATGCTCACTGGCTAGGTACGACCTTAAACAGCAGAATTATGGAATAATATGAATTATGATTTTAGGACGTCCACAGACGTCCTTGGCACTCCTCGTTACTTTTTTTAGGACGTGCACAGACGTCCTTGGCACTCAATGTGTTAATACTTAGAAAATTTTCAATATTTTTTTTTTTTTTTTTTTTTTACAAAATGAATGCCTATGGCAGAAAATACGAAAGACAACGTGTTCTCCTCAATGAACTCTTTATTTCAATGTGTCTCCTCTCCAACACTGCTGTCCCCGGCGCATGCCGGTGGGAATTTCCCATGTTTAAAACAGTTTTGTTGGCACAAAGGCCCGTGCCCAGCCAGAAAACTAGAGACTATATGAAGCTCCACCTCACGTTAGTCGGCTGTGCAATGGAGTGGGGTGAGGAGGAACGAAATCCCCCCAAACCTAGTCCAAACATTTTTTTTTTTTTTTTTTTTTTTTTTTTTTTTAATAATTAAAAAATCGATCCAAATGCCACAGGATCAATTCCAATCCTTAACGATCAATTATCGATTTTCGATAATTGATGAACATCCCTAGTCTCCACGGTTGTTGATGAATCCATCTGCACTGATACAAGGTTCAAATGCAACACATAGGATGGTACTGTACATGTTTAGGTTTGTTTATGTAAAGGCTACTTCATTTATTTAGGCATATAGGCCATGATGTCATCACTATTTAAAGAGAGAAGCCTTCCCTTATTATTGCAGGATAAAAGTCACAAGTGTTGCTGAGAAAAGGAGCTAATAAAGCTCCTTATTTCCTGCTGAGGAACTTTGAAGAAAAGAAACTGAGGAACAAAGTAGTGATGCAGAACGGCAGCAGACGGAGGAAGAGAGGGAAGAGGGGAAGGAGGGATGGAGAGAGAGAAAGAGAGGGGAGGATGACAGGAAGGCTTTACGAATACTAATGAATTAGTGATGCAACGTGTTGACATTTCTCTCTCTCTCCTTTGTATCTCCTTCTCTCTCTCTCTCTCTCTCCTTTGTATCTCCTTCCCTTCTCTCTCTCTCTCTCTCTCTCTCTCCCTCTGTCTGTCTGTCTGTCCTCCCTCTCCCTCTCCCTCTCCTCTCCTCTGTCTGTCTGTCCTCCCTCTCTCCCTCTCCTCTCCTCTCCTCTCCTCTCCTCTCCTCTGCAGGTAGGAGGCTGTCCTTGTTAGCTTGTCATGTGGTTGTAACCCTGAGGCCAGTGATGTGACTGGAAAGTGAATTCACACAGGACCCGTATCACCCGAGGACTCCCCACCTGGCCAGAGAAACTCAGGTAGGTGCTTTGTGAATGAGAGAAACTCAGGTAGGTGCTTTGTGAATGAGAGAAACTCAGGTAGGTGCTTTGTGAATGAGAGAAACTCAGGTAGGTGCTTTGTGAATGAGAGAAACTCAGGTAGGTGCTTTGTGAATGAGAGAAACTCAGGTAGGTGCTTTGTGAATGAGAGAAACTCAGGTAGGTGCTTTGTGAATGAGAGAAACTCAGGTAGGTGCTTTGTGAATGAGAGAAACTCAGGTAGGTGCTTTGTGAATGGGGGGTTTTATTGCAAGTAACTCTTGGTATGGCTCTATTATGTATGGCAGAGTGTGGAAATAACCAGCAACCACCCAGCCGAATGCTAAATGTGAAATGTTCTTCTCTAGCTGGCAGTTTGGCAGGTAACCAAGCGTCATATGGCAATTTCTCTGTGTTGGAAATGCATAATTGGCTGCTGAAGGAGTGGAGAAAGTTGGTGATTGATTGGATAATTATCTCTGATGAAACGGCAGAAATAATTGGTCAACGGTTGTTGATTTTTGATTGTTAAATAGTGAACGTAGCTGGTGATTGATTGGTTAATTATGCCTGATGAGAGAAGGGAAATGATCAGTGAAAGAAAGAGTTCCTGGAGTTAAACTGATGACACAGTGGAAAGCCTGCTTGGTTGGTTGGATCTTTGGATTGAAGACTTCAGACGTTGGTGCATAAAGATGGCTGCTTGCTGGAGTGATGCTCAGTCTTCTGGGCCTGTTGGTATATCCTCTGTCTCCACTGTGGGAGGAGACAGAAAGTTACAGATGAAGATATACAGTACATACATACTGTGATCATCACTGTCTCAAAGTTGGTCCAAAACTAAGGCAGGATGTCCGCTCCAAATAAGGTGGGATATCCGCTCATTTCCTCCAATCACTATCCTCATCCTATCCCACTGTTGAATCTTGAATTACCTGCGTCGCCTATGTTTCCAACATCCATGATTGGTGGAATTCATAGCTTTCAAGGGGTGTTACGTGCTGCCGGGAACGCCCACCTGACGGTCAAAAAAAACTTGTTCATTCCGCTGCCAGCCGAGTCGCTAGTTTCTCACGCTGTGTTTGTTCAGCCGTTTGTACACACGTCTTTGTGGCCAACATTTCATCAAAGGTAAGCTCAAGTAACGTTACAATAATGATTAAAATACCCCGTTAACGTTACTTCAGCTTACCTTTGATGAAATGTTGGCCGCAAAAACGTGTGTACTTTGATGGTAGAAAAAAAGCCATTTGCCCTCCCCAGCGACTGAACCACGTCTAATCGCACAAATCCACAACCTCCTCCTGTCTGAGTTTTCTTTCTCCGACGGGATTCTGTAAAAGCACAAGCCAGGCGTGGCTCCTCATCGGTTAGTGCAACCGATAGCACAACAGGTATCTGGCATTTTGGCTGAACAAACACAGCGTGAGAAACTAGTCGACTCGGCTGGCAAGTTTTTTTTTGACCGTCAGGTGGGCGTTCCCGGCAGCACGTAACGCCCCTTAAAAGCTATGAATAGCATCAAACGTCCTTCCGTTCTGAAACATCTTTGTAAGAAGACAACTTCCTCTGTCCAAATGGTAACGGGCTGAGGTGCAGACTGTCTGGAGCATTCAAAGCTTGTGGAAGAGGTTGAGTGCTACTAACTGGGGAGGATGACAATATCATGTATATATGTATCTATCTATGTATTTATTCATATCCAGTTTACTGGTCATTCACACACGTGTGTGATGAGACGACATACAAAGTCAATGAAAACACAACACAATAGATGAGAGTTCGCCCCCTGGTGGCACGAATGAGGCTCGTGACGCAAATTTTCGCCTCATCACCCGTTCGCTTGAGTTGAACTTTTTCAACCCTGGCGAATAATTTGCGCTGGTTTGCTCGAGTGAAGCTTTTTTATTCGCATTGGTCTGAACGCACGTTTCGTTTTGTCAATATTTCATTTGTGTGCTTGATCTAAACATGCACTGTGTCTGTGTGAGTCTACACACTTTGCGCTGTGTGTGTGTGACTCTACACACTGCTGTGTATGTGTGTGAGTCTGTCTGTTTGTCTGTGTGTGTATGTGTGTGTGTGTGTGTGTGTGTGTGTGTGTGTGTTAGCATGCATAGCTGATAGAATGTGAGCTGAATGTGCTTTAGCAGCAGTGTTGCCTCACATCACAGTGCTGCAGACTGACACAGGAAGAAGACAGAAGCATCTTCTGGGCTGTGTCAGCTCAACTCATTTGCATACTAGAAGAGGATTGTGAGAAATTGACACGCAAACACATTTTTACACAAATCCAACTGACTTCCTTTTATTAATTAGATGAAGCAAGAACAGACTTGGTCTGTAGAACATTGTTTTTAATATCAAACTGTGATCTCTTCTTGTCTTCTTTCACTCGAGATGTTATATTTAGCCATTCGGGGGGGGGGGGGGGGGTCCTCTCTTATCCAGACTGATTGATAATGGATACAACAGTATAAGCAGAATGGTTTTCACTTCCTCGACCAGCCACATGACACAAACTGTACACCAGATGCGTTACGGCTGCGTTGTGGATCTGGTAAAAAAAACTGCCGGATCAGATCCTCACCCATGTTAATAGATGGGCGATACATGAAGTACAGAAAAATTACACACATCTGTTCCGGAGGCGGTGGACATTAAGCCCTAAAGCTTAATTTATACTTATTAGAAAGTGTCGCTCAGCACATGGTCGCAGACGAAAAAGAAAGTGTCGCTCATGGTGTTGCATTTATACTTCAGTGAATGTTCGCCTCGGTTCAACGGTCACGTGACACTCGAACGCTATAAGCAGACAGCCAAGAGAAGAGAGGGAACGCACAGTGAAACCACCTCGGAGACAAGATGTAACATACTTGGCTGCATCCGCATATAAACGACACACAGCTAGTGCTGCAACTATCGATTATTTTAGTAATCGAGTATTCTACCGAATAATCCATCGATTAATCGAGTAATAAGATAAGCACCCTTTTTTGTGTTTTCAAAGGCTTATCGTAAATATACACCAAAAAATAAGATAAATCTCTTCAAATTAGGGATGTTCATTTTGAAAATTTTCCAAAATCGATAATCGGTGAGAATTAACGATCAATTATCGATTATCGATTTTATTAATACTTAGAAAATTTTCAATATTTTCATTTTTTTTTTTTTTTTTTTTTTTTTTTTTTAACAAAATGAATGCCTATGGCAGAAAATACGAAAGACAACGTGTTCTCCTCAATGAACTCTTTATTTCAATGTGTCTCCTCTTCAACACTGCTGTCCCCGGCGCATGCCGGTGTGAATTTCTCATGTTTAAAACAGTTTTGTTGGCACAAAGGCCCGTGCCCAGCCAGAAAACTAGAGACTATATGAAGCTCCACCTCACGTTAGTCGGCTGTGCAATGGAGTGGGGCGAGGAGGAACGAATTCCACCCAAACCTAGTCCAAAAAAAAAAAAAAAAATTTTTTTTTTTTTTTTTTAATAATTTAAAAATCGATCCAAATGCCACAGGATCGATTCCAATCCTTAACGATCGATTATCGATTTTCGATAATTGATGAACATCCCTACTTCAAATAAACAACTACATTGGTTTCTTTCTTAGAAAAAACAACATTTTTTTTTAAAAATTGCATAGAACTGGCAGTGGCACCATTCATCTTTTCAACCTGACGTTTGAGTTCTTCCAGTGTACAGCAACCGTTAAATAATATGAATGAATGGCTTACTAGCTGGTTTACATCCTTCATTTACCTTACAGCTGCATGAGGCAACTTCACACATTGCTGCTCTTTCTCTCTCACACACACTCACTCTCTCTTTCTCTCTCACACACCAACAGGCTAGTGTGATATCACACACACACACACACACACACACACACACACACACACACACAAACACACACACAACGCTGTTAAATTAGCCGCTAACGTTAACGTTAGGTTGAGCTTTGTATTT
The DNA here is from genome assembly GCF_964638095.1 of Poromitra crassiceps. Lineage (NCBI taxonomy): Eukaryota > Metazoa > Chordata > Actinopteri > Beryciformes > Melamphaidae > Poromitra > Poromitra crassiceps. Next base: position 15,470,801 of record NC_139642.1, on the reverse strand, counting down.
CTCACAGAAAACGGCAAGCCACATCAAAAAAATGCAGCGTGAATGCAGTTACTAATAGTCATATTGGCAACGTGGCAAGCCAGCAGCACAACTACTACTAGTCTTAATATCAAGTAGCAATCATTAGCATACATTTACATTAGCGTTGTGTATAGTTAACGTTACGTTACTTTGCTCCGCTCGACGTAGATGCGCTGGTGGATGCGTAGACTGGATGTTTACGGTTCAGGTGCTGAAGCATTGACGAGGTACTGTTGTGATATGCAAGTATCGTTACAGTACTTGCACACCACTGAGTTCGTGTCCTTTTTCAGCGTGAAATGGTCCCACACTTTAGACAGTTTCGGTCGCTTTGTCGGCCCTGGTTCTTCCCTTCCCGGCTCCTCCTGTCTGCTTTCTCCGCCGCCTCGTTCCATTTTGCGGGGTCCGCTCGCTATAGCTGCTCTCTGGTCTGTCTGCGATCATGTGTTCTCACGTGTTTACCCTATGTTTACACCGGAAGAGCGCTGTGCCACACCAGTAAGCGTCCGTGAGAAACAGTCTCTACTCTCTAAATGCCGTGTCGAGGCGAATCATTTTGGCCTCGATCATTTTAATTACTCGAGTTATTCGAGGTACTCGAGGAATCGTGACAGCCCTACACACAACCACACAACTCACCTCCTCTCTCTCTGGGAAATTGGTCACGATGTTCTTTGTGATTTTCACGAAGTCATACATCAAGGACAGGCTGATAAAAATAGCGGAGACACGTTCATTCATTTCAATCGAGCGAAAACCAAAACAAGGAAGTCATGCGCGAGTCCTCATTTCTGTCGGCGACGTTTCAAAAGTGTCGCCAGACCAAGTATAAATTGGGCTTAAGAGTATTAAGAGGGTTGCTAGGGTCAGAGCTGCAGTGCCCTGACCAAACAATACACCTCCCTGTGTCCATACAAACATCATGTGCAGTCATTCAAGATTCAAGATTCAAGATTCAAGATTCAAGATTTTTATTGTCACTCCATGGTACAAGTATCACGTGTGAAATTATTGTGCTGTGGACTCCGTTTACAACATAGTGCAAATAGTACAAATATAACAAATATAACAGGGCATATGGGTGCAAAAACAACAAGAGACACAACACGCATAAGGCAGTATAGTGATAAGACAAGTCAGAGACAGTGGCATATTCACTGTACATAGGTGCACGTGTCGGGTGCATACTTTAGACGTGCTTAAACATTTTAAATTCTGCGTATTTGACATACAGGTGCAAATAACATATTCCTTATTAAACATACAATTAAACTCGGCATTTTAAATTCGGCGTATTTGACATACAGGTGCAAATAGCATATTCCTTATTAAACATACAATTAAACGTTAGACATACGTAGTGGTAGCAGCTACAGTACGGTACAGTGCGGCTACTACACTATTTGTGTATGTTAAGGAGTCTCGTGGCCTGCGGGAAGAAACTGTTCCTCAAGCGATTTGTGCGTGCTTTCGGAACCCTGTATCTTCTCCCTGAGGGTAGCAGGGAGAACAGGCTGTTGTGGGGATGGTTTGTGTCTTTGATGATCTTCAGGGACCTCCTGAGGCACCGCTGTTTATACAGTTCATGCAGATCTGGCAACTCACATTCATATAGGAGAGATCAGCTGAGCAGCATTGGTAAACAAACCGCGTCACTGGGTGGCAACGGCAATGGGACCCTATGGAGCCTGAGTTTGAGCGTCTGACTCTAGCCGGCTGACCGTGTTTAGAATTTAAAGACTGCGACAGTTCACACAACTTTAACACGACATGCATATTATTATACATCAAACTCTTGAGCTACTTCTGCTCTCACTCAGAATGTCAAAATATAAGCGATGTGATGTATAGTTTTTTAGATATTAACGTTTGTTTGGCACAACGCATACTAGTTAACACGTTCACTGCCAATGACGAGTTGACTCGTCAAACACAATCCAACCGTTCACTGCCAATGACGAGTTGACTCGTCAAAAAAAAAAAATTTTTTTTTTTGACGGTGCTACGTGGATCAATGTCCCCCACGTCTCCTATAAAAATATTGGAAGTATTGAATGTGTATAATCTATTTTACCGACCAACTAAGTGGCGACAGTGCTCTCCCGACAGAGAGAAAGCCAACCAAAAACAGCCGTGGGAGCAAGCCATTCTCAAGGAAATGGCTTGGCGATTTTACAGTCATCAGTCACCAGACTCGCCCGAGAGCGGCCGCGCCAGCAGCAGCACACCGAGAGCGGAGAGCGGTGCTGGCGTGGGGGATTGCAAATTTGCATAATAGATTATGGGTGAAACACACTTTGAAACACCCGCAGAAAGGCCAGAATCGCACGCATTCCGAAAACCCAGAAACGAACGAGCCTCATTCTCATACTGTAGGCGAAAACGCTTTCACGCTGCTGCACACCGGCGCACAACGGTGGGGGGGTCCAAAAATAGACTGGGTGGGCAGCATAAAGCCTAGAATCGCACAAAGCTTCATCAAAGCTCTCAACCGAAAATCCAAGAAACGATTGAGTCCCATCCACAGTCCACACTCGCCGACGAGGGGCCGCCAGAGAGGGAGGCTGCTCACTGCTCAGACAGGCAGGAGAAACTGGCTTGTGACAAACGCCACCAGACACGCCCACGGAGGGAGGAGTTTAAAGGAGAGGGTGTTCAGAACTATATTGTTCAGATGTCTGATCTCTCACTGATGCCAAAAATAAATGGTTAAAGTGACTGTTCTGCCTGTTTGATTGAATTTCACAAAACTGCGATTATCTCAGCTTCCTGTCTCACACGCTGAAACCATGCTGTACTCAACAGCTAATATCTACATAACTACTAACTCTACAAACTAACTCTTTTAGACAGAGAAAGCACACATTCTATTAGTACTTTTGTGAACTTCGTGTTCACAAAGTCCAAGCAGAAAATTATCCTCGGCTCTTGTAAAATGAGCCAGAATCCTCAAAAAACGGCTTGGCAGAAGCTACCTACAGTAAAAAAAAAATGGCTGGCAGTGAATGTGTTAACTGCTGCGGGGTTTCACATTTTTGGGTGGCAGTGATTGGTCCTATAGAGACGTGGTAGAACATACACACAGCAGATCTTATTTCATTAGAACATCGGTTTTCAGAGTGGGAGGCGGGCCTCCCCTGAGGGGCTCCAAGCAACTTCAGGGGAGGCTCAGTGAATGGAAGTGAAAAAATACTACATTAGCTATCAAAAGTAGATCACATAGAATAATATGAGGGACTCACTTCCTGGGCGGGGCCTGTGTAATGTGTTTCATATGAGGGGCTCACTTCCTGGGCGTGGCCTGTGTAATGTGTTTAATATGAGGGACTCACTTCCTGGGCGGGGCCTGTGTAATGTGTTTAATATGAGGGACTCACTTCCTGGGCGGGGCCTGTGTAATGTGTTTAATATGAGGGGCTCACTTCCTGGGCGTGGGCCTGTGTAATGTGTTTAATATGAGGGGCTCACTTCCTGGGCGTGGCCTGTGTAATGTGTTTAATATGAGGGACTCACTTCCTGGGCGGGGCCTGTGTAATGTGTTTAATATGAGGGGCTCACTTCCTGGGCGTGGCCTGTGTAATGTGTTTAATATGAGGGGCTCACTTCCTGGGCGGGGCCTGTGTAATGTGTTTAATATGAGGGGCTCACTTCCTGGATGTGGTCCTGTGTAATGTGTTTAATATGAGGGACTCACTTCCTGGGCGGGGCCTGTGTAATGTGTTTAATATGAGGGACTCACTTCCTGGGTGGGGCCTGTGTAATGTGTTTAATATGAGGGGCTCACTTCCTGGGCGGGGCCTGTGTAATGTGTTTAATATGAGGGGCTCACTTCCTGGGCGTGGCCTGTGTAATGTGTTTAATATGAGGGACTCACTTCCTGGGCGTGGGCCTGTGTAATGTGTTTAATATGAGGGGCTCACTTCCTGGGCGTGGCCTGTGTAATGTGTTTAATATGAGGGGCTCACTTCCTGGGCGGGGCCTGTGTAATGTGTTTAATATGAGGGGCTCACTTCCTGGATGTGGTCCTGTGTAATGTGTTTAATATGAGGGACTCACTTCCTGGGCGGGGCCTGTGTAATGTGTTTAATATGAGGGACTCACTTCCTGGGCGTGGCCTGTGTAATGTGTTTAATATGAGGGGCTCACTTCCTGGGCGGGGCCTGTGTAATGTGTTTAATATGAGGGACTCACTTCCTGGGCGTGGGCCTGTGTAATGTGTTTAATATGAGGGACTCACTTCCTGGGTGTGGCCTGTGTAATGTGTTTAATATGAGGGACTCACTTCCTGGGCGTGGCCTGTGTAATGTGTTTAATATGAGGGACTCACTTCCTGGGCGTGGCCTGTGTAATGTGTTTAATATGAGGGACTCACTTCCTGGGCGTGGCCTGTGTAATGTGTTTAATATGAGGGGCTCACTTCCTGGGCGTGGCCTGTGTAATGTGTTTAATATGAGGGGCTCACTTCCTGGGCGGGGCCTGTGTAATGTGTTTAATATGAGGGGCTCACTTCCTGGATGTGGTCCTGTGTAATGTGTTTAATATGAGGGACTCACTTCCTGGGCGGGGCCTGTGTAATGTGTTTAATATGAGGGGCTCACTTCCTGGGCGGGGCCTGTGTAATGTGTTTAATATGAGGGGCTCACTTCCTGGATGTGGTCCTGTGTAATGTGTTTAATATGAGGGACTCACTTCCTGGGCGGGGCCTGTGTAATGTGTTTAATATGAGGGACTCACTTCCTGGGTGGGGCCTGTGTAATGTGTTTAATATGAGGGGCTCACTTCCTGGGCGGGGCCTGTGTAATGTGTTTAATATGAGGGACTCACTTCCTGGGCGTGGCCTGTGTAATGTGTTTAATATGAGGGACTCACTTCCTGGGTGGGGCCTGTGTAATGTGTTTAATATGAGGGGCTCACTTCCTGGGCGGGGCCTGTGTAATGTGTTTAATATGAGGGGCTCACTTCCTGGATGTGGTCCTGTGTAATGTGTTTAATATGAGGGACTCACTTCCTGGGCGGGGCCTGTGTAATGTGTTTAATATGAGGGGCTCACTTCCTGGGCGGGGCCTGTGTAATGTGTTTAATATGAGGGGCTCACTTCCTGGATGTGGTCCTGTGTAATGTGTTTAATATGAGGGACTCACTTCCTGGGCGGGGCCTGTGTAATGTGTTTAATATGAGGGACTCACTTCCTGGGTGGGGCCTGTGTAATGTGTTTAATATGAGGGGCTCACTTCCTGGGCGGGGCCTGTGTAATGTGTTTAATATGAGGGACTCACTTCCTGGGCGTGGCCTGTGTAATGTGTTTAATATGAGGGGCTCACTTCCTGGATGTGGTCCTGTGTAATGTGTTTAATATGAGGGACTCACTTCCTGGGCGTGGGCCTGTGTAATGTGTTTAATATGAGGGGCTCACTTCCTGGGCGTGGCCTGTGTAATGTGTTTAATATGAGGGGCTCACTTCCTGGGCGGGGCCTGTGTAATGTGTTTAATATGAGGGGCTCACTTCCTGGATGTGGTCCTGTGTAATGTGTTTAATATGAGGGACTCACTTCCTGGGCGGGGCCTGTGTAATGTGTTTAATATGAGGGACTCACTTCCTGGGCGTGG
>NC_139642.1:15455173-15462673 GCF_964638095.1 Poromitra crassiceps | reverse complement strand
TGGTTTTTGAAAATATATTTTTAGATATTGTGATTTAAAGTGTGAACTACAACTATACTTATGAGATAATTCCAATCTTACTCGGTCCAGCAGGCATGATGGGAAATGAGGTTTCAGGCGCTCATTCGCACCTTGAAGCAAAATAGTATAGTCGAGGAAAGGGGGTACTGAAGCCAACACGCTTTAGAACCACTGTGCTATACATGTCTGCTCAAATAATGACAGGGGCTGGTCGTATAGTACATAGGGCTGGGCAGACAGTCAATAAATATTATATCGCAATGTCGCAATACAACATTAGATATCGTCTTAGATTTGTCTCTTTTCCTGGTTTTAAAGGCTGCATTACAGTAAAGTGATGCAATTGTCTGAACTGACCAGACTGTTGCAGCTGTTCTATTAACCACTTAGTCATTATATCCACATTACTGATGATTATTGATTAAAAAAGCCTTTGTGTAAACATGTTGTGAAGCAGCAGTAGTCGGGGAAGGAAACCCTTTCATTTTGTTAATACACGTGCTTAGTTGTGACACCCCCACGTGTGGCTTTGACTTACAACTGAATATTGACAATATGGAGATATATATATTGTAGGGCTGTCCGTTTTGATTTGAAATTCACTGCACATTCAAATAGTATATTTGAACATTCAAACTTGATTTATGGAAAAAGTGAGCCTAACATTCTGCCTAAAAATACTGCGATATGATTTCTGCTCCATATTGGCTCTAGCCTTGCACCCCCATCTGCCTGCTTCCCTGCATTTGAGTTTTGTACTGGTTATTTATATTCTCTTGTGCTGTTCTTTTGCTGCTGGACCTTGAATATGATTTGTTTTTGTTGGTGTTGTTCAATTCAGTTGGAACTCATCTTTTTCATCTTGATATTCAGTTCCTGTTTCCTTTGAGGTGAGACATTTTGTCCAAGCCCCTTATGGGTTGTTTATCTCATGCTGCACACATATTGGATTTCTGTTCTGTTTTTCTCCTGTCTTCTTTGAGTTGGTTTCATCCTCGTACGGAGCTGCAAATCAAACTAAACCTAGAGAGGACTGGAGGACTGTCCTCTTCTCCTTCATCTTCCCTGAAGAAACCAACTAAACCTCCAGAAGACTGGAGGACTGTCCTCTTCTCCTTCATCTTCCCTGAAGAAACCAAACCAACCTCCAGAGGACTGGAGGACTGTCCCCTTCTCCTTCCTCGTCCCTGAAGAAACCAACTAAACCTCCAGGGGACTGGAGGACTGTCCTCTTCTCCTTCCTCGTCCCTGAAGAAACCAAACCAGTGGAGCAGAACACCACTAGTCACTGGTCAGGTTCCCAGACTAGAACACCACTCAAGTACAGAGCAAATGCCATCTGGACCCACAGGGAAATGGTCATCTAGGGCCATATGAAATATGCCCCCCCCCCCTTCCTCCAATTCCAGTTTAATTTTGGGTTTAGGATCTAGGATTGATTATTTTCTTTCTGTGTTGAGTTTCGTTGACGTCCGCAAGGCATTCTGGGTGTTGTAGTATGATTCCCCCTCTGGCAAGTGAGACTACCTTAACACTTTCAGTGCCACGGCCCTTGGGCAAAAGGTTGCTTGCTGTGCCACATAGGCCGCAATGCATTTTAAAACAGTCATATAATTTTTTTAATAATTACTATGTAAACACTGAACACGCACAAATAACGATGAGACTCTCTTCTATCACCTGCAAAAAAAAGTTTATTGATCCCATTTTCCGTTCTTTAGTTATGAGCCGGAGAAGATAGCTTGATTGAACGAAAAACATACCTTTTTTTCTACGAGCTGAGATAATGAGCCTTTTGTGAAATTAAACATTTCAAGCACATCTCTGACTCTGAAGCTAATTTTCTGATGTCTGGGTCTGTCTGGGTGAAGTGTATGCTGCTCTGCTGCTCTCCGTGCTCCCCCCCCCCCCCCCCCCCCCTCAACTGCACACGCCTCCTGGGTGTGTCTTATGTGTCTGGTGGCTCTCAGTCTCTGCTGAGTTTGCTGCGCACACACAGTGAATGGTGCGCGACATTCAGCTTTTTGGTTCCGCGTGTGTTTGTCACGGGCTGGCATGCTTCCAGTTCGGAATAATAATGCTGATTATGTGAATGTGCTGTTGCAGCGTACATGGAAGTGCTCAGTTGTGACAGCGGATGCTGCTGCTGGGGGCACAGCTGGCGTTGTGCTCGTTTATGGAGGCACGTCGATGCATACGGACGGATGCAATGCGATTTCCTCATTTTCACCAGTGACTATTTCTGTGTGTTTGGCTCCTTTTTCTCTGATCAGGAGAGTGCTGTCGCCACCTAATGGGTTTGTAAAATAGGTTATCGACCTCCAATAGCTACAATATTGTTAGAGGCGACGTAAGAAGCTTAGATCGACACCCCCCCGTCAAAAAAACAATTTGGAGTTATGACGCCATTTGGCGTCGCTGGCACTGTACGGTAAATTTCTAATGACGCCATATGGCGTCGCTGGCACTGAACGTGTTAAGAGTGACATGGGGAAACTACAGCTGTTTTCTCTAGTCAAAGGGCTCCAATTAAAAAAATATAATAATTGCATATTTCTACCACATAGCTGACCTAGGTTTAATAAATCATCATATTCACAGCGGTGAAATAAGCCTTCTCAGGAATTGTACTTATAAGTACGGTAATAACAAAATAACTGTTCAATCTATTCGGATCTTTTCATGTCATGTCTTCATTTTTTTGCACCAACTTATGGAGATTAGTATTGATAAGAGTATCGATAACCAGTACCGATACCGGAGCCAGTATCGATAAAATCCAAACGATAGCCATCCCTACTCTTCAGGTTCAGGAACCCTCTTAACGTGACAAACACTTTTGAGGCATATTTTTCTTCTTGTGAGAAACACCAACAGGCTTTTTTGTTCCCCGTGGATCTTTAGAGAATCCTTCTGGGAAAACCTTGAGTTTTAGAGTGCATGTTCTGGAGATATGTTGCCTCTGGGCCGGTGCTGTAGCCACATCCTCTGGGATCATGTTACAGTCCAGAAACAAGTGAAGATCTGCCTCAGGTTCAGACAGAAGCAGGTGAGAGCTACGTCTCCCTGCACAAATGACTCGTATGAATCATGTTTTGACAATCTCCTGCATGCTCTTCCTCTTCCTCCGGGGGCTTGTTGCATTATGGAGAGGTAGGTAGCTCAGACTGAACATGTAGAATGCTAATGCTAGCATAGCGCTGTGGTGGGACAGGAGCACCCTCCTCACACACCTGACGTGGCCGGGGGGCCGTACTCCTCTGGGCCCCCCCCGCCGCGCGCTCATGTCTCCCAGGAGCTCATCACAGTTCACCAAACTCCACATCTGTCTCTTTAACTGGGAGTCACATCTGGCTCCACTGGTTCACCATCATTCATCATGTAGAGAGTGGAGCCACCGTCCTTATCTGGAATATACTGCTACATGCTGCTATAAGAAGACATGACACACCTTTAACCTGCTTCTCTCCATATCACACTCCGGGCCCTATCTTCTCAAAAGCGCTAATTTAGCGGTTGCGCTCGTTTAACACCGTGCGCGATGCAAATTGGGGGCGGACACAAGTGCATGCCTGTGATAATCGTACTGGGCATTGGCTGCCCCACGCCAAAACAGGCGTTTCAGCGCTAAAATGTGGTGATAGATGGCATTATGCTACTGTATCGTCAGCAGCGCGCAATTACTTTGCGCTAAGAGCTTTGAAAAGGACCTCTTACGCGCAAATTCCTCGCTGCGCTGGGAGCGCACCCGTAATCTCCGTGCAGTGCAAAGTAGAATTCCTTTTGGAGATGTCATTACGCACAGCCTAGACATCAAATTATGTTGCTAAAATTGGGTATTAGCAGATAATTCAGTGAGGCAATCAACTATAACTCACTGAGAAACTTTTATCACATCGCAAAGAGGGAAATGAAATGAGAAGCCCGGAGGGTCGTTGGCACCACAGACGATATGTCAATAAGCTCTCTCTGTCCTCGCACGAGTGAGTACACTCTATTACGCATGGAGAGAATTACAGCATATTGCATGCCTCACGCAAACAGCCATTGCGAGACGTGAATCTGAATGGTTTTGATTGACGTAATGCCCAGCATTGCCTGGCCTGAATAATTCTGGTAGTTAAGACCGCCCAAATCCCGTTTGCGCAGGCATTTTGGGGCGCAGATGATTTTGGCACGGCTCTAATTTGTGTCTGCGACAGGTACCGTGAACGTTTCCGCATCCCGGCCGAGAATTGCATCCCCAACATATTTCGAGGCTTTTTTAACTTAGAAATCAGGGAGGTCACGTCTACCAGAAAATTATATCACTTTGAAACAGTTACATTTCTGTATAAATCATTACAATATGCTCCCGTGAGGTGGGGATGCTGCCGGCGCTCGGGTGCAAAACTCGGCATAACACCTGGCGGACGGCGCAAGACGGACTGCTATCTTCCCTGCCTTAAGGCACGCGCAAACAGGTGCGCAAGCGCTATTAGGGGATAGCGCCTGTCGGAAGATAGGGCCCTCCGTCTCCCTGTTTCTCTCTTCACACTATACGTGTGATCTGGAATATACTGCTGCATGCTGCTATAAGAAGACATGACACACCTTTCACCTGCTTCTCTCCATATCTCACTCCATCTCCCTGTTTCCCTCTTCACACTATATGTGTCATTCTCTCTCTGTGTCTCTCTCTCTCTCTCTCTCTCTCTCTGTGTCTCTCTCTCTCTCTCTGTGTCTCTCTCTCTCTCTCGCTCTCTCTCTCTCTCTCTCAGATGTGTGATTCTCTGTGTGTGTGTGTGTGTGTGTGTGTGTGTGTGTGTGTGTGTGTGTGTCTCGCTCTCTCAATTCAATTCAATTCAAAGGGGCTTTATTGGCATGAGAAACATACGTATACATTGTTGCCAAAGCAAGTGTCAAATGAAAACAAAAACAAAAGCAAAAATGTGCGTACAGTTAAAGATATAGGAGAATAAAGAAGTGTAACTTTGCACTCAAATATAATACACATAAGTTAGCTTATGAGTATGCTTACAATTAAATATATACTAAGGAGCTGTGTAAACAGCTATGTAACATTGCAATCAGATAATATGCATAAGCGTAGTTAACTTAAGCATGGGCATACAATAAAAGATCTCTAAAGTGTGTAAACAGCTGTACATAAGAGTATCTCTCTCTCTCTCTCCCTCAGACGTGTGACTCTCTGTCTCTCTCTCAGACTTAAATAAATGCTTACACACACACACACAGGTTGAAGATTAGCACGGGTCAAGAACCGCTAACATTTTGCATTTGGCAGACAGATCGATAAGGGACACCCTCCATGCTGGCCGCTAACTTTTTGAGACCATGGCATTTAAATGCCTCGGCTATAAATAGTGTTTGCTCTTCACCCGTTCTCCAGTTCAACACATTGGCTCTGTATTAAACAGGCTCCTGTGTGGGTGACTCTCAGGCAGAGAGAGCAGCATCTCAACTTTTTCCACAACTTTTGATCTACTTTGACTTTTTTTCTTTTCTCTGATATGGCAAATCTCGCCCGTCCCGCCTTGGCCAACCAGCGTGTGAAAACACATTCTTTTGGATATACTGTAGGTCTGATAACACCACAGCCCTTACTGTCGCTGTGTAAACTGGCAAAACACAATTCAGGTGTATGTATGTATATATATATATATATATATATATATATATATATGTATATATATATATATATATATATATATATATGTATAGGCACATTCAACTAGCCAATCAATACAGCCTTATGGCACAAGTGAATCACATCAGATTCAGATTCAAGGACTGCACAACAAAGTCGGCAGAATTTGCTTTCGGTACAGCACAATAGCTACTGTGTCAGCAGAAAGAACATGGACAGCACAGATATGAAAACAATACACAGACAGTACAGGTAGCATATAAAGACAAATACAGGACATTCAACATGAACAGAACTTATGGATGGGGTATTGCTTCAGGAGTGAGTGGAGTTCAGTGACCTGATGGCAGTGGGGAAAAAGCTGTTTTTGAACCGGGTTGTTTTGGTGGAAATGGATCTGTAGCGGCGCCGCCGGCCAGAGAGCAGCAGTTGGAACAGGTGGTTAGCTGGGTGAGATGAGTCAGAAATGATCTTTTGTGCTCTTGTGATTGTGCGTTTATGGTAGAGTGAGTCTAGTGATGGGAGTGGGGTGCCTATGATTTTTGACGCTTTTTTGATTATGCGTTGTAGTTTGTTTTGTGAATGACTGTCCAGACTGTTATGGAAGAGGTGAGGATGCTTTCGAGGATGGCTGTGTAGAACTGGAGGAGCAGATTGCGTTTGATTTTGATTTTTTAGCAACGATCTTGCTAAAAACACATCATCTGCGTTAAGTGCCCGCTATTAAGCTCACACATATTAATTCTCATTCCCGCATTAAATAATTGAAGACCCTCAACTCATCCACAACCCACACCAATTTCCTCAACTGCTGCAAAGAAAACCGGTCTTTTTTATGGCGCGTTACTGCGTTTTTATTCTGTAATGTGACAAACCGGAGCGGTTTATCACCATCTGTGACTTCTGTGTCACTCTATTGTGTGGAAAATTCATTTAAAGTTTGATCATATAGCTAAATCAATCCCGTTAGGAATAGAACGAATACAGGAAGCCGAGTGTTTTTACCTTCAAAATAAAAGCAGTAATTTATAACTGGGCAAAAAAACAAAAACAGAACCGCCCACTCCCTACGGGTTAAAATTTACTTTTAATTGTCTGTGTTCTGTGTAACCGTCACCGCACATTTCATAAACTAGTTTAATAGTAAGCTTAATATCACCTCATGTAATATCTCATTTACATGGTCATGTTACAACAGAACATTCGAGTGGTTGGACTCCCCTCTAGTGGACAGAACGGTACATAACAACAACAACAACAACAACAACATGTTGATAGTGTATAGTTATTAGGCTTTATATAAGCCTATACGTACAGATAAATAGGCTAAATTTGAGCATTAAAAATTCATACAAATTTCAAATAAAAATCGAATATAAAAATAATGACGCACTATAGAGGAAGATTGTCAGCCCTAGTCTGGATGGGTCATTATCTGCTCCTGTCTCTTATAGACAGTCTCCTGTCTCTGCGTACTGACAGATATCAGTACGCAGAATAGCATTGGAAACCAATAGGATGACAGTATTCCTATTTAAAATGTCTACAATACAGTATTACAGTATTGTGATTGGTATACATGTTTCCTGGGTTTTCCCATTTCCTAGTGTGGATTGTCTTCTCTGGGTTACATTTATTTTCGTCCAATATATTTCTGCTGCCCCCTCTCTCTCTCTGGCTCTCTGTGTGTCTCTCTCTCTCTGTCTCTGTGTGTGTCTCTCTCTCTGTCTCTCTCCCTTAGCCTTTTATATTGGATTATCTCCATTCCCTCTCTTACTTTCTCTCCCATCCTCTTCTCTATCTCATTGTCTCACCATCTTTCTCTCACA
>NC_139642.1:15443589-15454973 GCF_964638095.1 Poromitra crassiceps | reverse complement strand
ATTTTTTTCTTTAATTTTATTTTTTGTGATATCATCTAAGGCAAAGTTATGTTTTCTAATTTGAGACCTACTAATACTGTTTGGTACATACTTTTCTTCAATTTCCCCCAACTTAGACTTTATTAGTCTCCATTTGATGTCAACACCGTGATTGGAAAGGTAATGAGCCCAGTCAAAGCATTCCAGCTCTCTGCGTGCTCCTTCAAAGTTCCCCTTATTATAGTTCTTTCTTACCGATCCATTCCTCAGTGTTTTTGTATAACAAATTGCCTTAAACAACAAAATACAATGGTCACTTTTACCTAAAGGGCCTAAATACTGAATATCATCAATCATATTGTCCACATTTGTTAGTATAAGATCCAGCACGTGTGGTACGTCACCACCTCTCCACCTTGTTGGTTCCAGCACATGCTGAAACAGCAGTGAGTTTTGTATACAGTCCAAAAATCGATTGTCCAGTGATGTTTGGCTATCCCCCTCTGCGTCAGTTATATTCCAGTCAATATTTGGCAAATTAAAATCTCCCATAATTAGCTTATGCACATACTTTTTGATTGACACCTCTTTCATTAGGGCCACAAGGTTGTCATTGTTAGTCTCTGTTCCACTAGGAGACCTGTAGATTAAACCCACCATCAAAGACTCTTGATTATTACATTTAATCTCCACAAAGATACTCTCATGAAACTCAGACAATATTGTAACATCTTTAACTTCTAGTGATTTATGGATGTAAAGCAATAAGCCTCTCCCTATGTCGTTGTCAATATTCCTTGAAAATATATTGTAACAATCTATATCATCCAAGTTAAATTCTGTTGGACTCATATTGTGTTTCCGATTTTTGGATTTAACTTCAGTGATTCCTATAATATGAATACGTGGGAGTAATTTCAAACGGGCGGTGAGTTCGTGCATTTTGTTATGAAGTTGGTCTGCATTAGTATACAGGCACAAAATACTTTCTAGAGGCGGAGACTTGCTGACATATTGTCGCTTATGGTGGACAGGTCTGTGATCAAGTCACTGAGTCGTGGGGATTCTCACCACTCGTCTTGCCCAGGGGGGGCCACGGACTTTATAGGTGAAATCCCCCTCTGATTTCCGCTGCTTCTCCTTCGCCTCTTCATACAGCTCCCTCTCTTTCTCTCTCTCAGTCTTCGTAAGATCATTCGCGATTCTTACTTTTGCGAACCTGTCCGTTTGATGTAGTGCGGAGATCTTCCTGAACAAGTTTGTCTTTAGCTCCATGCTCTGCAGAGTAACCAGAACGGGTCTCCCTGATCTTGCTGGGTCCTCCTCGCCGTCACTCCTGCTGTATTTGCCGAGCCGGGCCACTCTCACAAACGAGTCTGCAGCCGTGCGGACCTTGCATGTTTTGAAAACGTCTTTTACAACATCCACGTCTTTTTGTTGCCGTTCCTCTCGGTTATCCGTACTGTGCTCCTTTATTCCAAACACTATAATATTCCGTTCTCTTGATTTTCTTTCATCTATTTCAGTCAGAACGCTTTTAAAGGCGAGTGTTTTTTCTTTTGGATCGGCGTTTCTCACCATGTCAGCCCAACTTGCTGTACCTTTTCCTTGTTCTTTCATCTGCTCCTGTATAATCTCCACGACTCTCTTCTCGTCACACTTCTTCTCCAGCTTCGACTCGAAATCCAGCATTCGCTGTTCAAAAAGTTTTACAAGTAATTGGCATTTTTCCTCGATCATCTGCTCCACCGCGATGCTTTTTTCCACACTTTCTTCACAATATGGACAAAACCACATTATGCCCGTGTCTCGTTTCTGTAGAATCACGTATTCCACTTCACCTTTTTTTAAGCATTTTATGCAGTAGTTCTTCTTACATCGCCTGCAGGTCAATGTCTTTATATCCAGATTACCAGCGGGAGTTTGGCATAGTTGACATGCACTCTCTTTGTCCACATCGGTCTTGGCGTCCGCCTCGCCGATTTCCCCAGTACTTGCTCTTGCACTGGCACCAACATTTTTCAGTTTATCGTACTTTTTATCTCCCATATTTATCCTTCGGTTGTACTAAGTGCGTTGTTGTTTTTTGCACTTATATAATTGTGGGAAAACAAACACCGACACGCAGGACGCTCACCCACGGGCCGCCATGACAGTAGACCTAATGACCTAATGTCAGCTCTGGTTACAGGCTGAATGTTCTCCCATACAATATTGATCTACCATACAATATTTTCTTTGGGTATTCTTGGCACTTTAAGATAAATTAACACAAAGTACATTTTGTAGCTTTTATTTTATTACTGGTTAAACTTGAATGTTTGTTTATTTTGAGATTCTGGTAATTGTGAATTTTGTGTTTATCTAAAGGGTATAAAAAAAAACATTGTTTGCTGAAACGTAAAAGAAATATTGTGATAAAAGAAAAATACTTTGAAGAAATCTAAAACGAACAAAAGAAAAACCAATACAACACAATCTAAATAAATTTCATATTTGTTATTCCTTTTTATCTTGTTGTCCTGAACGATTTATTATTAGAAGGTTTACACTTACATATTTATACTTACTGTTATTTCTGGGGAATACACATTTAGCTCATAGTGCATGAGTCTAGTAATTCCACAGTGGAGGCACCGCACTATTATTCCTTTATTCAAGCCTGAACTGACTCTTACTGATAAATAGGAGATCTAGCCAGCTCAACACCAACCGCTAGAAACTCAGGATCCTGTTATTGAAATTATATACTTAGCCCAGTATAACATCCAGCACATTCTAGATACTGCTGTGTATGTGACTCTGCTGGTCAGAGTCTATAGGGGGCAAGAGGAGGTTACACTGTGTTTCTATAGTGTGTTTCTATACTGTGTTTCTATAGTGTTTCTATAGTGTGTTTCTATACTGTGTTTCTATAGTGTGTTTCTATAGTGTGTTTCTATAGTGTGTTTCTATAGTGTGTTTCTATAGTGTGTTTCTATAGCGTGTTTCTATAGCGTGTTTCTATACTGTGTTTCTATAGTGTGTTTCTATAGTGTGTTTCTATAGTGTGTTTCTATACTGTGTTTCTATAGTGTTTCTATAGTGTTTCTATACTGTGTTTCTATAGTGTGTTTCTATAGTGTGTTTCTATAGTGTGTTTCTATAGTGTGTTTCTATAGTGTGTTTCTATAGCGTGTTTCTATACTGTGTTTCTATAGTGTTTCTATAGTGTGTTTCTATACTGTGTTTCTATAGTGTGTTTCTATACTGTGTTTCTATAGTGTTTCTATAGTGTGTTTCTATACTGTGTTTCTATAGTGTGTTTCTATAGTGTGTTTCTATAGTGTGTTTCTATAGTGTGTTTCTATAGTGTTTCTATAGTGTGTTTCTATAGTGTGTTTCTATAGTGTGTTTCTATAGTGTGTTTCTATAGCGTGTTTCTATAGTGTTTCTATAGTGTGTTTCTATAGTGTGTTTCTATAGTGTGTTTCTATAGTGTGTTTCTATAGTGTGTTCTTGTGAAATTTGTGCACAAAACGTTTAATAAAATTGTGCTCCAGAGCTCCGAGACGCGGCCGGTGTGAACACCCTGATCTGTTAACATAATGTGCGCTGATAGAATGTGTGGCCTCCGCTTTGGGTGAGTTTTATGAATGGAAATGTGAAATGCGAGTGGACGAGATGCCTCCCCTGCCAAACTGATTTTATTGCACTTATACTCTACCCGGTATTTGCAAAACAAAATCACTGAAGTGAAAGTTGTCACAAAACGATACGGTTACTTATCTTTGCACATTTTTAAGTGAGTATAGGGAAATAAGTAAGCAGAACGGGGGCGGACCACAAAGGCTTAAAGGAGGATTTACCCCCTAGATATGTATTAGAACAGTGATTTGAAAATACCTATGGAAAAAACCAAGAAATGACATATACTCTTGTCTATACTGGACTCTTTGGCTGTGTTCAAGTCCAGATTTTTTTTCGGAAATCGATGCCATTACAGTTTGCCTACTGTCTCAAAAATAATTTATTTGAGAGGGGCCATATCTTTATAAATATCAACAACTAGCCAACGCTGGTGGCCTGTTTGGAAAGAGCTTTGCTCAAAATGGTTGAAAGTTATATCAATTTGGTAATTCAGTGGCGAACTAGAAATGTAATTATTTTTCTGCATGTATCTCTATGGAAACTACTCAAACTACGTTACGAGAGCAAAGTGACATGGGCTCGTTAACAGCAGCACACCCACAATAGGACAAACCTCTCGCTCTGGGGTAACACAATGCGAGATTTCTCCACGTAATTCCCTCGTCTAACTAGAGATAAACCGCGCAATGAAATCCGTTTTTAATTTGCGTTTTGGGGCTTTTCGTGATTCTTGTTGAAAGTTACAACACCTCTGATTTTTCCTCTCAGGGCGCAGGCAGAGCAGGGCAGAGACACACACACGCACGCACACGCAGAGCTCACACACACACAGACAGAGCCAGTCGCTCTGCTCTGCTGACTTCAAAGCCCCCGCCTCTCACTGCTGCTGTGTGCTGCTGCCGCGCGCCCCCGCGGGTGCATGAGAGAGCAGACTGGCCGAGAGAAAGTGCTTCCAAGTCGGACTGATAGCCGCGGAAATGTCAGACTGTGCTCTCTCTGCTCTGGCCGAGTCCGAGAGAGCCCAGCTGCTGCTGCGCGCGCGCCCGGAGCTTGGTGCTAGTGCATGAGGTTACAGTAGACTCTCTCCCGCCCGTTCCCGCCTGGCTGGGCTGGAGACAGTGCTTCCAACTCGGACTGATAATATAAACATCATCATTCGAGCTTATCCAGGTAAGATATTAATAAAGTAGTGAAACATTCAGCGGGAAACTAACTATAATTAAGACATGTGCCAACTTTGACGACGTTTGGTTCAGTATTTTAAGAGCAAACTTCAATAGGAATAGGCTTGGAGTTCTGAGGAGCCAAAAGGGTACAGGGGGGGTAGGGGAGTAATTATCTTGAAATCCCATAGTCTTTGGGGACAACCTGACGTCAGGTTGTACCAAATCTCCCATTCATTTGAGAAAAAAAAAAAAGCAGTGTTCGACCTTTAGAGGGCGCTTATGCCAGATATGCTGCTGAAAAATGATACAAATGGTCAAATGGCAACAGTTTGGTGTCAAATGTGGAAATTTTGACCAGAATTCTTCACACATCACCCCCAAAGTCATATATATTGGTTAAAAGCTGAAAAAAAGTGTTTTGGAGGTAAGTTCTCCTTTAAGTCCTTTGTGCGGCTGACACGGGTTGGAATGTGACCCGTGGTCCTTCTCCCCTCCCTCTCCTCTCTCTCTCTCTCTCTCTCTCTCTCTCCCCTCTCTCTCCCCACTTTCCCTGCCTGCCTACTGTCCAACCAAATAAAGGCAAAATACCCCCAAAAAGGTGATGTTACAAAAAGAAGTAAGCAGCACAGCTCTCTTGTTCTTCTCACCTGGAAAACCTCAGTCTTTCTCTCGCTCTTACTGTTCTTTTCTTATGTCTCTCTACCCCGACACTAGGGCTGGGTATTGGCAAGGATCTCATGATACGATATGTATCACGATACATGGGTCACGATACGATTGTATCACGATACAATGCGATAGAATACATATTGCGATATATTGCAATACTCTACATAATTTACTGAAAATTGTAAAATTGAGCTAAAAATACAACATGCTGTGTACCGCCCAGGTAGTGTACCGTAAATTCCGGACTATAAGGCGCACCGGTGTATAAGCCGCACCTTCAAAGTTGACTATTTTTTTCTTATATAAGCCGCACCGGACTATAAGCCGCGGGTGTTTTAATGGTATTTTTTTTTTTTTTTTTTTTGTGTTTTAATGTTTAATTACCATGTAATGCTCCCATTTATTAACATTTCAACAAAACAACATAACACAACACCACCTGTGTTGTTATTTACAGTGCACACAGTGTCATACAGTGTCATACAGTGTCATACAGTGTGGTGAAAAGAGGGCAAGAGAGGAAATTAAAACAGAAGTGGCTTTATAGTTATAAAGAGTGCTAAAAAAGAGAGATTTTTTTTTTTTTTTTTGAAAAAATCCATAGGTAAGCCGCACCGTTATATAAGCCGCAGGAGCCAAAAAAGGCCAAAAAACGGGGAAAAAGGTGCGGCTTATAGTCCGGAATTTACGGTAATAATATGTACATCGCTTTATATTGACAACTTAGTGGTCAAATTGAGTCAAAACTACTGAGTGCTGAGTGTGTTACTGAACGCACTGAAACAAAAAGTATTCTTATTGTGTCACTGAACACACGGATGTGCAAAAAAAATCGGTACGGCGATATATCACGATATTTTTCTGAATATTTCGATACAGTATTGCGGAAAAAAGTATTGCGATATATTGCCGTATCAATTTTATTGCACAGCCCTACCCGACACAAACACTATATAGCCTGCAGCTGAATGCAACAAGTTCACATCCGTTCTTTTGGGGGTTGTCCAAATGTATTTTTTTGATGTTTATCATCAACAAGTCTGATGAAAATAACAAAATCGTTGCTGATGATTTTTTGCCAGCAAATCTGGTCAAATGCCACGTCCCCAGCAGCCCCAGAACTCCATCATTGTATTAAGAAATGTTTAAAAAGCCGTCACAGAGCCGTGCTGCTGCACCGGTACCGGCCCGGTCCACTCTCTCCTCAAATGAAAAGCGAGGCTAGATTTAATCTTTTCTCTATTACAGTAAAGGACTTTCTTTTCTTTATTTTATCTGAAGAAATTCCACTTCTTTCTTGAATGCATTGACTTGACAGAGCGAGGCTGTGTTTCCTTCAGTTAATTGAGTTTAATAGTATAGTTTGTCATAACAGAGCACAGTCATAAAAAGACACAGAATGATGTTTTGCAACAGTGAGAGGAAAACAGAGGCGGAGGTATAATGCATGCATGTGAGATAAAGGAGACAGGAGCGAGGCAGCAGCAGTAATCATTGTTACTACAAAAATAAGCAGAAAAATCAAGCAGACAAAAGAAGTCAAATTGAGTCGAACCAGCGAGAGAAACAGGAGATAATTGAGGAGGAACAGGAAAGCAGGAGGCTGCCTGAGAAAAGACTGAAGAAGATGTGTCCCAAAAATCATCCTGAAATTTCTCTGGATCTGCTCGGAACACTGATGAAAAGGTGAGTCAACTATGATCTCCAGTTCATCACCCACAATATAAACAACACACAATTGTTTTTTGTACCATTTTTTTTAAAGATCCATCCTCCTACAGCATAATTCATATCATATTTTGACACCACTCCAAATGATTTGCACTCTGAATTTAAATCAGGAAGGTTGATGTCAGCCTAAGAAGTAGGGATCGACCGATATGGGTTTTTCAGGGCCGATATCGATATCGATTATCGGCAATGAAAGACACCGATAACCGATATTTTGGAACCGATATATGTTTGCAGTAAAAATTTAAATCTTGGTGTCAAAATTTAGAATAACACGACCCGTTGTTGAAATTCATTTTCTTCAGTTTATCCAACTACAATATTATTTGAAAATATTCACTCTATTAATATTGATATGAATCAAAGTGTATGTGTGTGTGTGTGTGTGTGTGTGTGTGTGTTTGTTCAATCTAGTGGAGACTTGGGCACATTATCAAGATAAAGCTGTGGACTTATACTTTTAACAAACTAACACCGACTCACTACAGTAACAAAATAATAGAGGGTTTCCCTCCGCTTACACCTGACACTAACCTCACCCCCAGGCTCTCAAAGGAGAATACTGAAACAAACACGTTCATCCGTGCATCCGCTGATGTAATGTCTCATCCTCGTTTATTCGGTTCCTTGTTTCATTCTAGAGTCCGCTGACGAAATGTCTCGTCCTAGTTTATTCGGTTCCTTGTTCCAAGCAGAGAGAGAGTCAGAGAGAGCAGAAAAAAAGTCCGCTGCAGCTTGCCCAGACATGCCTGCCTGCCAATGTATTTTTCGGACACGCAGCCGACTGGATCAATAAAACAGCTTCGCTACTGACAACCATGGCCATTTGATTCAAAAAGAGCGACGCTACACCGTGGACACGCACGCTACTATGGAATTAAAAACTAGTGCCCCATACACTGCTTTGTGAGGTTACTAGGCTATTTTGCCCTCTTCAACAGCGGTGGACGGTGATAAGTTTGAGTTGCACTTGCACAGCAGGCACCAACGTTACTCAAAGATATATGCTATCAGTACACAAATAATCTCTGTTATCTTATCGTTATCACTGCAACAATCATCTCTCTCACTTATAGACAGACCTATCTCCACACACTTTGCACTGTGCGAGGCTGCGCTTCATACGAATCGCTCATAAGATCGTGGTGTTTTTGAAATGTCAGCGTAGGTAATTATTATGTATATTAACTTTAGTACAACTTCGGCATGGCAATATCTGCAGCTTTACCTTAACACTGTGACTGTCACACAGTCGCAACAGCCAACTAGTCAAGTCCGCTGTCCGCTCCACAGAGGCAGCACAGCTCAGACGGCCACGGCCTGCCTCTGTGCAGGCTGGAGCACTGAGGTGTCAGATTTCATCTCTGAGCAGCTCTCTGATAGGCTATTGCTCGATGTGTAACCAATCAGATAGCGCTGTGGGAGGGACATTGCTCCAGATCACACAGAGGGAACTACAGTACTGTAGGAGAGGCTCCTTCCAGCCGCAGCAGCTGCAAATTAGCGCATTTTTTTATTGAATTATTATATCGGCAAACAGCCAATGAAAATGCCGATACAGATAATCGGCAAAATGTTGAATATCGGCCATAATAATCGGCCAAACCGATAATCGGTCGACCCCTACTAAGAAGGTCGAGGTGGGTTTCCACTGCACTACATCCCCGGGATGGATTAGAAAGACAAGAGATTACAAGATGTGTAGTGAGACCGAGAGAGAAACAGATATGAAGATGGGGAGAGAGGGATGAAGTCTAGACAGCAGGGAGGGAGAGAGAGAGAGAGAGAGAGAGAGAGAGAGAGAGGTGAAAATGGAAGAAAGAGACAAAGCAAGAGATGAGATAGAGGTGAGAGAGAAAGAAGAGGTGTGAGAGAAGGAGTCGCCACAACCTCTGACTGACAGCTGGATTAGCGTTAGCACAACTACAACATGGGGCTTAGCGTTAGCACGACCCCACGCCACACAAGGGGGGATTAGCGTTAGCACAACCCCACGCCACACAAGGGGGGATTAGCGTTAGTTAGCACGAGGCAACGCTACGGGCTCAGAGATTAGCATGAGCAATATAGCAAGACCGTGAGCTACACAAGAGTAGATTAGCATTAGCCTGACGCCATACTAAACAACTCTAGAGCCACGTTCAGAATCGTTCACTCATTCACTCAGTCACTATTCCCCATATAGTGTTTATCATATAGTGAACTATATGGGGAATGATCAAAATGAGTTTGGGACACTACACAGATTGTTTTCCTGGAGATCATTGCGTTACCAGATGCGCTGAGTATTCATGTGACGCAAGCAATCTGCGCCCACTATCACATAAACAACTGAGCTCACGAGCAGATTGAGATGTCCTCAGGTAGTATTGATGTTGTATGTTTTGACCGCTAAATCCTAAATAAATTGTTGAAATTCGATGTTGTATGTTTTGACCGCTAAATCCTAAATAAATTGTTGAAATTCTAATTACTTGCTGCATGTGTGTTTTTGTCAACTATGGTACTGTCTCCTAATAGCAAGCTTTGCTGGTCAAGTAGCTAGCTCACAAGCAGTGTTGGGCAAGTTACTTTACATTAGTAACTTAGTTACAGTTACTAGTTACTGCTCTGAAAAGTAACTCAGTTACTTTAAGTTACTCGTTACTTTGCAGGTAACTAGTTACTAGGAAAGTAACTTTTGAGTTACTTTTTTTTTTAACTCAATTCTCTTATTAATGCACACACATTATTTTGGGGTTGCTGTAGCACAGTGTGGGACAAGACAACTGTCAAATTTGAGCATTGTACCCATTATCACTATGACGAAAAGTAGTGGAACAAGAAAACACAACATTTTAGGCATTGAGGCATATATATTATTGCCTTCAAAAAGTAGCCAGTACACTTTTGGCAGTGTATAATTAACAACTGTATCAGTAGTCTATAATATCCTGGCTGAACAACATAAACACCGTGGTTACCGTTTGTAAAAGCGGAGTGCACGCCTAAACCTAACCTCCCCCAGACCCTAACCCAAAACCATGAGGTGTCGGACTCGTGAGGTATCGGACTCGTGAGGTATCGGACTAGGGGGCAGTCCCCAGCAGCAGAGCCCAGCGCTGCCTGCAGATAGGGACAGAGCAGAGCCTCAAAGCAGCCGCTCGTCGCGGCTGCCTTTAATAGCAGTTCATCTCCAAAAGGCAGGAGACTTGCAGGCATTTTTCTTCCCATTTCATGACAACGCGAAACACACCGTGAACACCCTCCAACGCGAGGGGAATCTGTAAGTGAGAGACGAGTGCTGTGCTTGCCTGGGTGCAGCAGGGCACTGGTGACAGACAGCCTGAGAGAAGCGAGGAGGAGAGGGCTCCATGCTGCTGACTCGCCGAGCGGTGTGAAGTGAACACCGCTTACCGTACACAACACAGCTCACGCAAAATGACCCGTTTCACTATCAGAATTTGGTCCAGTAACATTAGAAAGTATAGAAGTGCCGCACGATTAGCCTACTTCCTCATCAGACCGCCGTCAGACTCGCATTTTCCTCTCTAGCCTCGCTGCTGTAGGTCCCGCACAGAATCGTGAAGTAACGAGTAACGAGCATGTTTAAACCGCAATAATTGTAAGTACGTTACGTTACTGATGAAGTAATTCGTTACAGTACTCGTTACCGCAAAAAGTAACTTAGTTACTGTAACGCGTTACTTAATAACGCGTTAGTCCCAACACTGCTCACAAGCGTGTTAGCTCGCCAGCTAACGACTTTCTTCTTCTCCTTCAGTAAAGACAACCGCATTGGTTGTGGTATACCGGCGAAAATGTAGGGTATATTCGCTGTTCACTAGAAATCGCTGTGCATTGTGGGTATATAGTGGACTAAACAGTGAATCAAATTAACAGTTGATAATTCAGACACTATAAAAAAAAATGGCGACACTAAATGGCGACACACTATTTCTGTCATAGTCGATTCCGAACAGGCCTTAGATGAGCGTTAGCATTCTGCTTGGCCCCATGCTACACTGCAGGGCATTAGCATTAGCCTTAGCCTTAGCCTTGGCATGACCCAATGCCACTGTAACAGGAGCTTTGGCAGCAGATAGTTAGCCTTGGGTTAGAGCTTAGCTTTGGGTTTGGACAGGTGTGAAAAAGGGCTGATGCTTCAGAATATCAGTTTTGCTCAGCAGAAGAACAAAAATAACAGAAACAGAGAAAAGGAAATCAAAA
>NC_139642.1:15428589-15438589 GCF_964638095.1 Poromitra crassiceps | reverse complement strand
ACACTGTGAGGAGAGAGAGAGAGAGAGAGAGAGAGATACCATCACACTGTGAGGAGAGAGAGAGATACCATCACACTGTGAGGAGAGAGAGAGATACCATCACACTGTGAGGAGAGAGAGAGAGATACCATCACACTGTGAGGAGAGAGAGAGAGATACCATCACACTGTGAGGAGAGAGAGAGATACCATCACACTGTGAGGAGAGAGAGAGAGATACCATCACACTGTGAGGAGAGAGAGAGAGATACCATCACACTGTGAGGAGAGAGAGAGAGATACCATCACACTGTGAGGAGAGAGAGAGATACCATCACACTGTGAGGAGAGAGAGAGAGATACCATCACACTGTTAGGAGAGAGAGAGAGATACCATCACACTGTGAGGAGAGAGATACCATCACACTGTGAGGAGAGAGAGAGATACCATCACACTGTGAGGAGAGAGAGAGATACCATCACACTGTGAGGAGAGAGAGAGATACCATCACACTGTGAGGAGAGAGAGAGAGAGAGAGATACCATCACACTGTGAGGAGAGAGAGAGAGATACCATCACACTGTGAGGAGAGAGAGAGAGATACCATCACACTGTGAGGAGAGAGAGAGATACCATCACACTGTGAGGAGAGAGAGAGAGAGATACCATCACACTGTGAGGAGAGAGAGAGAGAGAGATACCATCACACTGTGAGGAGAGAGAGAGAGATACCATCACACTGTGAGGAGAGAGAGAGAGAGAGATACCATCACACTGTGAGGAGAGAGAGAGATACCATCACACTGTGAGGAGAGAGAGAGATACCATCACACTGTGAGGAGAGAGAGAGAGAGATACCATCACACTGTGAGGAGAGAGAGAGAGAGATACCATCACACTGTGAGGAGAGAGAGAGAGAGATACCATCACACTGTGAGGAGAGAGAGAGAGAGAGAGAGAGAGAGATACCATCACACTGTGAGGAGAGAGAGAGAGAGATACCATCACACTGTGAGGAGAGAGAGAGAGAGATACCATCACACTGTGAGGAGAGAGAGAGAGAGAGATACCATCGCACTGTGAGGAGAGAGAGAGATACCATCACACTGTGAGGAGAGAGAGAGATACCATCACACTGTGAGGAGAGAGAGAGATACCATCACACTGTGAGGAGAGAGAGAGAGAGAGAGATACCATCACACTGTGAGGAGAGAGAGAGAGATACCATCACACTGTGAGGAGAGAGAGAGATACCATCACACTGTGAGGAGAGAGAGAGAGAGATACCATCACACTGTGAGGAGAGAGAGAGAGAGAGATACCATCACACTGTGAGGAGAGAGAGAGAGATACCATCACACTGTGAGGAGAGAGAGAGAGAGAGAGATACCATCACACTGTGAGGAGAGAGAGAGAGATACCATCACACTGTGAGGAGAGAGAGAGATACCATCACACTGTGAGGAGAGAGAGAGAGAGATACCATCACACTGTGAGGAGAGAGAGAGAGAGATACCATCACACTGTGAGGAGAGAGAGAGAGAGATACCATCACACTGTGAGGAGAGAGAGAGAGAGAGAGAGAGAGATACCATCACACTGTGAGGAGAGAGAGAGAGAGATACCATCACACTGTGAGGAGAGAGAGAGAGAGATACCATCACACTGTGAGGAGAGAGAGAGAGAGAGATACCATCACACTGTGAGGAGAGAGAGAGATACCATCACACTGTGAGGAGAGAGAGAGAGAGAGAGATACCATCACACTGTGAGGAGAGAGAGAGATACCATCACACTGTGAGGAGAGAGAGAGAGAGAGATACCATCACACTGTGAGGAGAGAGAGAGAGAGAGAGAGAGAGATACCATCACACTGTGAGGAGAGAGAGAGATACCATCACACTGTGAGGAGAGAGAGAGAGAGAGATACCATCACACTGTGAGGAGAGAGAGAGATACCATCACACTGTGAGGAGAGAGAGAGAGATACCATCACACTGTGAGGAGAGAGAGAGAGAGAGATACCATCACACTGTGAGGAGAGAGAGAGAGAGATACCATCACACTGTGAGGAGAGAGAGAGAGAGAGAGAGAGAGATACCATCACACTGTGAGGAGAGAGAGAGAGAGATACCATCACACTAGGGCTGGCACGGATCAGAGAACCCACGGATCGGATCGCGTGACGGATTTTGAGCCACGGATCACGGATTTTTCGGATCAGCAAAAAAATATATATATCAGATTTTTTCTCTCAAAATTAGATTTTCGATTAGATTTTTTTAATACTATTATAATTCTCTAACCATTTGTTGCCCTGCACAGCTCAAAAAATATTTTTTTCTCATAAGTGACACAATGTATGCTTTTACTCTGAAGGCAGAACGACCCAACTTCCTGTTTTAGGTGGCACTGCTATGCCTAACTTCGTGGCTGTTGCTTGCACCAGTCACATGACACGGGTACAGACCTACAGACCAGACCGCAGGTCAGTCTGGAAATATAACATTGATGCTACGTTAAGCTACTCAGTGGCCCCACGTGTTGTTTTGTTGTTATGTGTCCTAAGGCAACATTTCACCGTCCGGTGATAATGTGTTTGTGAAACGTGTGCGCGTGTGTGTGTGTGTGTGTGTGTGTGTGTGTGTTGTGGCTCTCGTTATCTTGTGCAGCGCGCAACACGCTGATCGCATTCCTGTGCTTTTTCAGAGGTGTTGAAATAAGTTTGTGTGACGCTGTCTTTAGTAGCCACTAGCCACAGCCTTCAGAGAGACTTTACAGCGGGGAGAAGGGTTGAGGAAGCTCACTTGTGATTGATTGATGATTATGCCTGGCTGTGTCTGGCTGCGCTGGGCGTTCTCATACACTAACGTTAAACGTTAAATGAAACGAAAAGGGGGGGGGGGGGGGGGGGGTCCGCGGACCATTGACGTTCCGAACCGCGTTCCGAACCGTGGGGGCTGATCCGTACGGGTCACGGATTATCCGTGATCCGTGCCAGCCCTACATCACACTGTGAGGAGAGAGAGAGAGAGATACCATCACACTGTGAGGAGAGAGAGAGAGAGAGAGAGAGAGATACCATCACACTGTGAGGAGAGAGAGAGAGAGAGAGAGAGATACCATCACACTGTGAGGAGAGAGAGAGATACCATCACACTGTGAGGAGAGAGATAGAGAGAGACCATCACACTGTGAGGAGAGAGAGAGAGAGAGATACCATCATGCTGTGAGGAGAGAGAGAGAGAGAGAGAGAGATACCATCACACTGTGAGGAGAGAGAGAGAGAGATACCATCACACTGTGAGGAGAGAGAGAGAGATACCATCACACTGTGAGGAGAGAGAGAGAGATACCATCACACTGTGAGGAGAGAGAGAGAGAGAGAGAGAGAGATACCATCACACTGTGAGGAGAGAGAGAGAGAGATACCATCACACTGTGAGGAGAGAGAGAGCGATAGAGAGATACCATCACACTGTGAGGAGAGAGAGAGCGATAGAGAGAGATAGATAAGCCCTTTTCCCACATGCGCTTTGTACCGCTAAATGACCGGAACGTGGTCTAATGCCTGCATGTGAGAAAGTCGTCGTGCCGGTATAAGCGCGACCCCGTCATCGCGGAGATTTCACCAGTTTGGAGCCAGTCAGAAGAGCGGTATGCGCGATAGCGGACTTAAGTGTAGAACGGGTCCAGTCATTTCCCGCGACACTCTCATGGGCGAGGTGTACACACGTTGCTTAATGTTCCAGCGGGCATAATCTAATCATTCGCGCACATTAAAGCAAACTGGCGAAATTATCTTGTGATAATAAGAGCAGTAGCCTATGTCAGCTTCATGTGTGGGTGTGCTGATTTTCCCCTCTCTCCTCTCTGCTGCCTGCTCGTCCTCCTCCTTCAGCGAAGGCAAGCCCGGACACATCAAACGAAGCCAGTCTGTAAAAAGTGCTTCAACGCGATGCAGGTGAACGGATAAACAAGCAAACTTATTTCACCATCAAGAGTTTTGCCGACACGTCACTCCCCACTAGGGCTGTCAATCTCCCTCTATAATCAAATTCGAATTTCAGTGCTTTATACATTTTAATATTCGAATTATATTCGAATATTTTAATTAATTTTTAATTGAATTAAAAAAAAAAAAAAAAAAAAATTTTGGTCTGAGTGAATTGTTGTCTTCTCTTATGTTATGTTCTGATTCTAAATATAGCTGAATCTTTGGGTTTGACCAAGTAAAACTTTTTCTAAGCATTTTACCAAATGTAGATGGAAAAGTGAATGGTGGATGAATATTCAAAATAATATTAGGCTTATCACAAATAGTCCAGCAATGATGTTTATTTAAGAAAACATGTTCCTTGTACCATGTACATTCATTGCATTAGAAAATAGGTCAGATAACCAGAGCTTAGTTAATATTCATCAGTGATGTATTGGTGCTGTCTGAAATGCTAAAATAAAATAATTGATAATAAAAAAAGACAGCCTTTGTTTGAGCTCCTTATCAATAAACAAATAAGTAAACTTTGCCAAAACAACAATGAGCCATGAACAAAAAAAAGATCAGTCACGTATTGCACTTAACTCATTGAGTGCCATGGACGAACATGTTCGTCATTTCAAATAGTAACGTAGAGTGCCAAGGACGAACATGTTCGTCAATTGCGTTTTTTGACGGTGGGGCGTCGATCAAAGCCTTCTGCCTCTCCTGTACAAATATTATAGCTATTGGAGGTCTATAACCTATTTTACAGAACCCTTAGGTGGCGACAGTGCTCTCCAGGTTAACAGAAAGGCAGAGAAAAACAGAGAATAAGTCGTTGGGGAAACGGAAATCGCATCGCATCCGTATGCATCGATATGCATGAAGCGTTTTAACGTTAGATGTGCCTGCAGCAGGCAGCAGCCAATCTGCTCCCACAATTGAGCTCCTCCATGTCCGCTGCGACAGCCCATTCGCATGATCAGCCGTTATTATTCTCAACTGGAAGCATACAGTAGTAGCCGGTGACAAACACGCGGAAAAAGCTGGATGTCGCGCACCCTTCACAGTGCAGAGCAAACTCAGCAGAGAGCCACCTCCCATACAGGAGGAGTGTGCAGTTGAGGCGGGGCGGGGCGGGGGGGGGGGGGCACGCAGAGCAGCACACAACACTGACCCAGACAGACCCAGGCAGCAGGACAGGGTTGGCAAACGCAAGCCAGAATATCCGATGCCCACCAGCAGCAAATCAAGATCAGCAAGAAGCTGCAACCAGCAGCGCACGCAGGGGCCAGCGCTGCTGGTTGCAGCTAAAAATATTATTCTGCCAAACAAAATTCCCTGGCCTTCACTGTTTTATTGAAGGAAATTATTTTTGAGGTGTGACTACATCAGAAAATTAGCTTCAGAGTCAGTGATGTGTTTGAAATGTTTAATTTCACAAAAGGGCCATTATCTCAGCTTCTAGAAAAAAACTGCTCTTTTTTGTTAAATCAAGCTATCTTCTCCGGCTGATAACTAAAGAACGGAAAATGATATCAATAAACCTGTTTTTGCTGATGATAGAAAAGAGTCTCATCGTTCTTTTTGCGTGTTCATTGTTTACATAGTAATATCACACAATATTATGTGGGCCTCGAGAAATCACTGAAAAAAGCTCTGAAACTCTGGCACTGGGAGCGTCCGTTCTCCAAAAGTGGCTGGCACTCAATGAGTTAAGAGCTACAGGTTTACATTCAGTATAGCAGCTTCAACAGTCAACTTCAGTTAACAATGAATGAACATACATTTTAAGAGCTACAGGTAGGTTTACATCAGTATAGCAGCTTCAACAGTCAACTTCAGTTAACACTCTTTTCTTCAAGTATGTTGTCAGAACTTGTCACTGTTCTAGTGTTCTAAAAAAAAAATATATATATATATATATATATATATATATATATTCGTTTTAAAAAAATAATAATAATCGAATTTCGTTCATAATTATTAAATTCGAATAATATTCGAATATCAAAATTCGTTTCAACAGCCCTACTCCCCACCCGCTCTGCAGTGCCGCCCCGCCCCCCAACATACAGGCAAATTCGCTGCTAGATTCCCATATGCGCGAGCCGAAGTGTGAAGGGAAATGTCCGATATTGACTTACAGGTAATCTTCCGGTACTGTGGTGTCTCGGCAGCCTAACCCCCGGCAGGTGAGAGTGGGAGGACGGCCAGCCACGACAGTGACATCAGAGCCGGGGTTCCGCGTCAGCAGTAAGAGGTAGTTCCCCAATTAGCTGCTGATTCAGTGGGACCGCTCGCAGCTGCACGCTGTTAGGAGCCGACCGCTCGCAGCTGCGCGCTTTTAGGAGCGGCTCACACGGCTGAGACTGATTCTACAATCAGCTCGACTAGATAGCAGACGGAGCTCTGAAGGTTCACTGTGTGGCTGGCTCTCCTCGAGAGAGGGGGTCCTCTCCTTGCTGTCGGGCGGTAGGTGACATTTACACTCCTCTCCTTAAGCTTATGAAAATGACTATGATTTCTGACCAATCCTGTCTCTTATCGCACGCAGGCAAGATGCGGGAGCATGTAACTAAGGCAAGCTACTGGTGAAGTATTGGAGAATGTATCAGAGGACTGGAGCATGTCTCAGAGGAAGTGAGCCCGGCCACAGGCTGGAGCCCTCACCAGAGGAAGCGAGCCAGGCAATGTACTGGAGCGCTTGGTGCCACGTTTTGGAGAAAGCTCATCTGCTGTGACTCACCTGTTAGGTGAACCCCACCTGCCTGGATTGAGACTTTGAATGAACAGCCCCAAGAAGGGAAGAATTTAAGTTGGATTTTGAATTGAATAATGAATAAAACAACGCTCCTTGCGTTTAACCCTGCTTTTCGTGTCTTGGCTTGCATCAGAGGTGCCACAAGTGGTGGAGAATGCAGGCACTCTGATTCAACGCCAACCTCACGCACTAGGGAGCAAAAGCTGGCTCTAGTGGCGCTGAAAAAAAAGCCAAAGTGAACTACAGCAGGTCGTAAAAGAATTGGGAAAAAAAAGTAGAGAAAGACGAAATTACTTTACGGGCCCCCGGAGACGTGCTCACCAAGCAGAGCCCGATGAGGACGTCGAGGCCGACTGGGAGCTCTTCGGGGAGACCCCCTGTAGAGAAAAACTCGTCATAGACCGATGCCTACGCTCCTTGCCGCCCGACGCCAGAAAACGCCAGCCACTCAGGACCGACCCGGCCGGGACAGCCGCCGCCGTCAGCCGCCGCCACCGGGCCCCACGCAGAGCGAGCCGCGCCCTGATCCCCCCGACGAGGGGAAACGAGGGGAAAACGGATTCCCCCGTCAGCGCCTCGCCTGCCCAGCCTTCCGGACGGATTCCGAAGGACCGGGGTCCGAAAGCTCGGCCGGAAACGAAGGTCCGCCCGACGCCAGACAGGATGCAGCCCAGGGGAGCCCCTCCTCGCTGAACGCCTTGGGTGAGTTATGGAAGAACCACCAAGTCAGCGGGGACGGGATGCGCTCCACCCAGAGCGATCTCCTCCGCACGCCCGACGCCAGAAAAGAAAGCGAAAAAAAAAAAATGTTTCAGCAGGGACATGACGTGCGCTACCCAGAGCGTTTAAAACTGGGAAAAAGGAGAAATTTTTTTAGGGGGAGGATGGGTGGCTGTGTGGCTTGGTGAAGTTATTGGAGAACCACCAAGTCAGCGGGGACAGGAGGCGCTCTACCCCGAGCGATCCCCTCCGCAAGCCAGCCACTCCAGCTAAAGCTGCGCCAGCTGTCAAGGACGGCAAAGCAGCCCAGAAA
Source organism: Poromitra crassiceps (assembly GCF_964638095.1). Lineage (NCBI taxonomy): Eukaryota > Metazoa > Chordata > Actinopteri > Beryciformes > Melamphaidae > Poromitra > Poromitra crassiceps. The sequence continues at coordinate 15,430,831 of NC_139642.1, read as the reverse complement.
GCGATGATGACGATGAAGAAGAGGACGACTCTGAAGAAGAGACTCCACCAGGGAAAGTGGCGAAGAAGGCCACTCCAGATGAAGCTACTCCAGCTGCCAAGGCTGCGACCCAGCCTGCAGTGAAGGCCCAGCCTGCTAAAGAAGTCAGAGAATGATGAAGACGAGGAGGATGATGACTCGGAGGAAGAGATACAACTCGCCGATGCCAGGTCCCGCCGCGAGGAAGCAGGAGACATGGAAAAGAGATATGGAAGCCCGCCGCACGGGCAGCGAGCTTAGGGGGAGGATATGTGGTGTCTCGGCAGCCTAACCCCCGGCAGGTGAGAGTGGGAGGACGGCCAGCCACGACAGTGACATCAGAGCCGGGGTTCCGCGTCAGCAGTAAGAGGTAGTTCCCCAATTAGCTGCTGATTCAGTGGGACCGCTCGCAGCTGCACGCTGTTAGGAGCCGACCGCTCGCAGCTGCGCGCTTTTAGGAGCGGCTCACACGGCTGAGACTGATTCTACAATCAGCTCGACTAGATAGCAGACGGAGCTCTGAAGGTTCACTGTGTGGCTGGCTCTCCTCGAGAGAGGGGGTCCTCTCCTTGCTGTCGGGCGGTAGGTGACATTTACACTCCTCTCCTTAAGCTTATGAAAATGACTATGATTTCTGACCAATCCTGTCTCTTATCGCACGCAGGCAAGATGCGGGAGCATGTAACTAAGGCAAGCTACTGGTGAAGTATTGGAGAATGTATCAGAGGACTGGAGCATGTCTCAGAGGAAGTGAGCCCGGCCACAGGCTGGAGCCCTCACCAGAGGAAGCGAGCCAGGCAATGTACTGGAGCGCTTGGTGCCACGTTTTGGAGAAAGCTCATCTGCTGTGACTCACCTGTTAGGTGAACCCCACCTGCCTGGATTGAGACTTTGAATGAACAGCCCCAAGAAGGGAAGAATTTAAGTTGGATTTTGAATTGAATAATGAATAAAACAACGCTCCTTGCGTTTAACCCTGCTTTTCGTGTCTTGGCTTGCATCAGAGTTGCCACAGTACGCATGTGGGAAAACGGCTATAGAGAGAGATAGAGAGAGAGAGAGAGAGAGAGAGAGTCATCCCCTCTTCAGCAGCCTGGAAACCTTTAAATCAAAGGCTCTGAAAGATGTTTCTGCTTCACTGCGGCTCCTCCATTTTTCATTTTCTGACTTGACATTATCTTTACATCATCATTGATCTGTTAAGGCTGCATTCAGCCATGTTTTTGTGTTACAATAAGTGTTCAATGGCTCTATATATTCTGACAGCAATCACTGAAATAGAGTGTTTGGTCAGTAACGCTGTCCTCTATCTCTTTCCTGTAGCAGTGCATGCAGGGCAGACGTATCTCCGCAACCATAACTCCTACCAGCCAGTGTCTCTCTGCCTCTCTCTCACAGAAGACAGACAGAGAGACACTGGCTGGTAGTGCACAGAGAGAAAGAGAGAGAGAGAGAGAGAGCTGGAGACAGGCAGAAGACAGGCAGAGAGACACTGGCTGGTAGTGCACAGAGAGAGAGAGAGAGAGAGAGAGAGAGAGAGCTACAGACAGAAGACAGGCAGAGAGACACTGACTGGTAGTGCACAGAGAGAGAGACAGACAGAAGACAGGCAGAGAGACACTGGAGAAGAGGGAAATCACTGTTCTAATTATAGCTAGTTTGGGCGGTGGCTCTGAAACAGGAAAAGAGGTGACAGACAGCAGAAGAGAGGATGTTCTCTTCCACTGCTTACAACTCTCCCTTCATCTATCTATGTCTCTCTAATCATCTTCTCCTTTCTGTCCTCTCATCTCTCCTCCTCCCTCCATCATCCCTCGTTCTCCTCTCTGCCTGCCCCTCCTCTGTCTCAATCTCTCTCCAGTGGGCTAGCTCGGCCTTTTACAGAGGAGGAAGCTGCGGAAGTGATCCTGAAAGCTGCAGTTCCCCCGAATGGCCACTTGAGGTGCGCACGCACGCACACACACACACGCCACACTCCACCAGAGGAGCAATTGGTGGACATGACCTTACCCCGACCAAAGTGTAACTACATGAAGAAGGCTGTAATATACAGAGCTATAGAGTGGGGGCACAGTCTTCCAGATGAAGTCTGTTCCATCAAAGGAAAGACATGTTTTACAAGGAAACTAAGATTTTACCTACGTTCACACAAACCATCAGATTTTTATATATATTTTTATCATATCTCTTGTCGTCTGCTTGTGATGTCTGTTTTGTAGATTAC
>NC_139642.1:15386034-15428389 GCF_964638095.1 Poromitra crassiceps | reverse complement strand
ATGCGCGATAACGGACTTAAGTGTAGAACGGGTCCAGTCATTTCCCGCGACACTCTCATGGGCGAGGTGTACACACGTTGCTTAATGTTCCAGCGGGCATAATCTAATCATTAGCGCACATTAAAGCAAACTGGCGAAATGATCTTGTGATAATAAGAGCAGTAGCCTATGTCAGCTTCATGTGTGGGTGTGCTGATTTTCCCCTCTCTCCTCTCTGCTGCCTGCTCGTCCTCCTACTTCAGCGAAGGCAAGCCCGGACACATCAAACGAAGCCAGTCTGTAAAAAGTGCTTCAACGCGACGCAGGTGAACGGATAAACAAGCAAACTTATTTCACCATCAAGAGTTTTGCCGACACGTCACTCCCCACCCGCTCTGCAGTGCTGCCCCGCCCCCCAACATACAGGCAAATTCACTGCTAGATTCCCATATGCGCGAGCCGAAGTGTGAAGGGAAATGTCCGATATTGACTTACAGGTAATCTTCCGGTACGCATGTGGGAAAACGGCTATAGAGAGAGATAGAGAGAGAGAGAGAGAGAGAGAGAGTCATCCCCTCTTCAGCAGCCTGGAAACCTTTAAATCAAAGGCTCTGAAATATGTTTCTGCTTCACTGCGGCTCCTCCTCCATTTTTCATTTTCTGACTTGACATTATCTTTACATCATCATTGATCTGTTAAAGCTGCATTCAGCCATGTTTTTGTGTTACAATAAGTGTTCAATGGCTCTATATATTGTGACAGCAATCACTGAAATAGACTGTTTGGTCAGTAACGCTGTCCTCTATCTCTTTCCTGTAGCAGTGCATGCAGGGCAGACGTATCTCCGCAACCATAACTCCTACCAGCCAGTGTCTCTCTGCCTCTCTCTCACAGAAGACAGGCAGAGAGACACTGGCTGGTAGTGCACAGAGAGAGAGAGAGAGAGAGAGAGAGCTGGAGACAGGCAGAAGACAGGCAGAGAGACACTGGCTGGTAGTGCACAGAGAGAGAGAGAGAGAGAGAGAGAGAGAGCTGGAGACAGGCAGAAGACAGGCAGAGAGACACTGGCTGGTAGTGCACAGAGAGAGAGAGAGAGAGAGAGAGAGAGAGAGAGAGAGAGAGAGAGAGAGAGAGAGAGCTACAGACAGAAGACAGGCAGAGAGACACTGACTGGTAGTGCACAGAGAGAGAGACAGACAGAAGACAGGCAGAGAGACACTGGAGAAGAGGGAAATCACTGTTCTAATTATAGCTAGTTTGGGCGGTGGCGGCTCTGAAACAGGAAAAGAGGTGACAGACAGCAGAAGAGAGGATGTTCTCTTCCACTGCTTACAACTCTCCCTTCATCTATCTGTGTCTCTCTAATCATCTTCTCCTTTCTGTCCTCTCCTCTCTCCTCCTCCCTCCATCATCCCTCGTTCTCCTCTCTGCCTGCCCCTCCTCTGTCTCAATCTCTCTCCAGTGGGCTAGCTCGGCCTTTTACAGAGGAGGATGCTGCGGAAGTGATCCTGAAAGCTGCAGTTCCCCCGAATGGCCACTTGAGGTGCGCACGCACGCACACACGCCACACTCCACCAGAGGAGCAATTGGTGGACATGACCTTACCCCGACCCAAGTGTAACTACATGAAGAAGGCTGTAATATACAGAGCTATAGAGCGGGGGAACAGTGTTCCATCAAAGGAAAGAAATGTTTTACAAGGAAACTAAGATTTTACCTACGTTCACACAAACCATCAGATTTTTATATATATTTGTATCATATCTCTTGTCGTCTGCTTGTGATGTCTGTTTTGTAGATTACAAAAATGATCATTAAGTTAACATTTTGGTCCACTGGCTAACTAGACGGCTAGCGGACCATGCTTCATTGTTTTATCTGATGATTCTACATTATGCTTTTTAGTCTTTCTTCCTCTTTAATTGTTCTTCTTTTCTTCTGATGCGTCATGTTTTTTGTTCTCTACTTCAGTGTTTGTCTGTCATGTCATGTATATTGTTGTCTTGGACTCCAGGAAGACTAGCTGTCGTCTAGGTGTCAGCTAATGGGGATGTTTTTTAATAAACAATCAACAATAAACAATTGTAATTATATTCCCTATGTTTGCAGTCATACCCGTGCTTTGCTGCAGGCTGCATCTCTGCTGTGACACACTGTGTTGACATGTAGAACACTGCAGTAATATACTGGGATATTAAGAGTGTGGAGTGTTTTGATCTGCTGTTCAAACCAACTGATTTTAAAGTGTTCAAAGGCAAACGATCTCTCTGAACTGACAGCCAGTCGCACCAACTGCAGCCAAATAGTGTCTCAGCAAGTCATATTGTATAGGTTGTGAATGCTGCCTGCCTGGCAAGTCACTGACATCATCAGTGATATCACAATGCACAATTGCTCAAGTGACATCACTGATGACATCACTTATGACATGTGTGCTTTCCCAGGATGGCGAGGGCATGTCCCACCTTTCTCCAGGATGGTGAAGGCATCGATGCTCTTTAGGCTATACATGAGGGCAGAATTCAAAATACTGTCAAAAATTCAGTTTTTGAGATAAAAAATCTGAGATTTTATACATTTTTCAACTACTGTGACAGCAAAAATGTTGCTGCACTGTGGGCTCAATTTTTGATCAATCAAAAAACAGTTTGAAACTTTTGTGTAGGACAGTCTAACGATGCAGTGATGCTGAAGTTTGGCTGCTGTAGCGCCACCATCAGGACTATTGGCGCCAAAGTCGTGTCGACGAAGTTTGGTATGGGACTGGACCTTTGTGCAAAGTTTGGTTTATTTTCATGCATGGGAAGTCCAACTTCCCGGAGGAAGAAGAAGAAGAAGAAGAATATTGGTAAATACAAACAGTGACCCTGCCGCTTCACTGGCCCAGCCAATAATAATGCTAGATAGAGACTATACTACCAAATGATGCTGTAATTACACACAACACTTGATGCTACCAATGATAGCTTTGACAACAGGCTGTAATTAGACAAATTACGTTAGTATATCGGACATAGCCTTTATAATAGAAAAATAACTCTGAAAGCTCAGAGTTATAAAGCACATATTATTTCTAGTCTAATCTGAAACAAAGTATGGCTTGTTACGTCTTATTAGTGTACTGTAAAATAACTTGTTACGTCTTATTAGTGTAGTGTAAAATAACTTGTTACGTCTTATTAGTGTAGTGTAAAATAACTTGTTACGTCTTATTAGTGTAGTGTAAAATAACTTGTTACGTCTTATTAGTGTACTGTAAAATAACTTGTTATGTCTTATTAGTGTACTGTAAAATAACTTGTTACGTCTTATTAGTGTACTGTAAAATAACTTGTTACATCTTATTAGTGTAGTGTAAAATAACTTGTTACGTCTTATTAGTGTACTGTAAAATAACTTGTTATGTCTTATTAGTGTACTGTAAAATAACTTGTTACGTCTTATTAGTGTAGTGTAAAATAACTTGTTACGTCTTATTAGTGTAGTGTAAAATAACTTGTTACGTCTTATTAGTGTAGTGTAAAATAACTTGTTACGTCTTATTAGTGTACTGTAAAATAACTTGTTACGTCTTATTAGTGTACTGTAAAATAACTTGTTACATCTTATTAGTGTAGTGTAAAATAACTTGTTAGGTCTTATTAGTGTACTGTAAAATAACTTGTTACGTCTTATTAGTGTACTGTAAAATAACTTGTTACGTCTTATTAGTGTACTGTAAAATAACTTGTTATGTCTTATTAGTGTACTGTAAAATAACTTGTTACGTCTTATTAGTGTACTGTAAAATAACTTGTTACGTCTTATTAGTGTACTGTAAAATAACTTGTTACGTCTTATTAGTGTACTGTAAAATAACTTGTTACGTCTTATTAGTGTACTGTAAAATAACTTGTTACGTCTTATTAGTGTACTGTAAAATAACTTGTTACGTCTTATTAGTGTACTGTAAAATAACTTGTTATGTCTTATTAGTGTACTGTAAAATAACGTGTGACCGTTTGATCATCTTAGACGGGAAATGACTGAGTTATGATCTGTGACACAATTAGAATCGGCATGAGAAAATATTTCAAATGAAAAGCACGATAATGAAGGGTTCATTTTCTAAGTGAGTGATGTCAGCTGTGTGGCATGTGAGGGGGCGGGGCCTGCTGATGCCAGCTGTGTGACAGGTGAGGGGGCGGGGCCTGCTGTTTCCTGAGTGATGTCAGCTGTGTGGCAGGTGAGGGGGCGGGGCCTGCTGTTTCCTGACAGTGATTGATGTCAGCTGTGTGGCAGGTGAGGGGGCGGGGCCTGCTGTTTCCTGACAGTGAGTGATGTCAGCTGTGTGGCAGGTGAGGGGGCGGGGCCTGCTGTTTCCTGACAGATCAGGTTCACAGGAAGCTCCTTCCACCGCACGTCAATACGCTCATTTACTACTCAGCAGCTTGTACTGTAATCAATGAGCTGCACGCACACACACACACATGCATGCACGTGCACACACACACACGCACACACACACACACACACACACATACATGCACGTGCACACACACACACACACACACACACACATACAGCATTACTTATGAGATCATTACACTGGGAATCAATGTATTGATTTACACTGATTCCCTAACGCCAACCCTACACCAACATAATCCATAGTAGATTATGACCTATTCCCTAACCTCACTGTACGCCCTGTCTCCTCTCCCATCTCCTGTGTCCTTGTCTCCTGTGTCCTTATCTCCTGTGTCCTTATCTCACAGTAGAATATGACATATTCCCTAATCTCACTTGTATGCCCTTGTGTCCTCTCCCATCTCCTGTGTCCTTATCTCCTGTGTCCTTATCTCACAGTAGAATATGACCTATTCCCTAATCTCACTTGTATGCCCTTGTGTCCTCTCCCATCTCCTGTGTCCTTATCTCCTGTGTCCTTATCTCACAGTAGAATATGACATATTCCCTAATCTCACTTGTATGCCCTTGTCTCCTCTCCCATCTCCTGTGTCCTTATCTCCTGTGTCCTTATCTCACAGTAGAATATGACCTATTCCCTAATCTCACTTGTATGCCCTTGTGTCCTCTCCCATCTCCTGTGTCCTTATCTCCTGTGTCCTTATCTCACAGTAGAATATGACCTATTCCCTAATCTCACTTGTATGCCCTTGTGTCCTCTCCCATCTCATGTGTCCTTATCTCCTGTGTCCTTATCTCACAGTAGAATATGACATATTCCCTAATCTCACTTGTATGCCCTTGTGTCCTCTCCCATCTCCTGTGTCCTTATCTCCTGTGTCCTTATCTCCTGTGTCCTTATCTCCTGTGTCCTTATCTCACAGTAGAATATGACATATTCCCTAATCTCACTTGTATGCCCTTGTCTCCTCTCCCATCTCCTGTGTCCTTATCTCCTGTGTCCTTATCTCACAGTAGAATATGACCTATTCCCTAACCTCACTGTACGCCCTGTCTCCTCTCCCATCTCCTGTGTCCTTATCTCCTGTGTCCTTATCTCACAGTAGAATATGACCTATTCCCTAACCTCACTGTACGCCCTGTCTCCTCTCCCATCTCCTGTGTCCTTATCTCCTGTGTCCTTATCTCACAGTAGAATATGACCTATTCCCTAACCTCACTGTACGCCCTGTCTCCTCTCCCATCTCCTGTGTCCTTATCTCCTGTGTCCTTATCTCACAGTAGAATATGACCTATTCCCTAACCTCACCTGTACGCCCTTGTCTCCTCTCCCATCTCCTGTGTCCTTATCTCCTGTGTCCTTATCTCCTGTGTCCTTATCTCACAGTAGAATATGACCTATTCTCTAATCTCACTTGTACGCCCTGTCTCCTCTCCCATCTCCTGTGTCCTTATCTCCTGTGTCCTTATCTCACAGTAGAATATGACCTATTCTCTAATCTCACTTGTACGCCCTTGTCTCCTCTCCCATCTCGTGTGTCCTGATCTCACAGTAGATCATCTGGCCCTGCCTGTCCCTGTGTGAGCTGTCAGGTGTGAGTGATGGCCATGTGTGTGATGCTGTCAGGGCGTGATTGCCAGGGTCTTGTTATCTGTCAGAGCAGCCAAGGGGAAACTCAATCTCAGCATCAGCCGCTAAACGCTTCCCCAGGCCACGCCCCCTTCGCCACGGAAACCACATGGAAAGAGCCGCCTCCCTCACCGTGTTCGGCGCGATGACCCGTCATCTGTCAGCCTCACTGTCACCATCCACAGGCACATGTGTGTGTGTGTGTGTGTGTGTGTGTGTGTGTGTGTGTGTGTGTGTGTGTGTGTGTGTGTGTGTGTGTGTGCGTAGGGGTGTGAGAGAGAATGAGTGTGTATGTGCTGTGCTCATATCATTTGTCAGTGTCAATGCCAAAGTGCATACATGGTTGAGAGAGAGAGAGAATGTGTGTGCGCGTGTGTGTGTGTGTGTGTGTGTGTGTGTGTGTGTGTGTGTGTGTGTGTGTGTGTGTTGATGTGTAGGAGACACCAAATGTGTCTATGTGGGGATAGTGTGTGTGTGTGTCTGTGTACAGGTATACTGCTTTGAGTATAACTATGTGCACACATGTCATCTGTTAGTGTCAAGCTGTGCGTGCAAGATCTACACACCATTCATCTACATTTAATATGGTCTACTGTCATTTTCAAATCACCAGGGGGCGCAATATTTGTTAAAGGTGAGCATACCTGGCAACATTGGGCTGTGAAAAAGAGGGATATTTTCTGGGGTGTCTGAATGGCCTGCTCTCTACGTCAGTGATACTCAACTTACTGAATGGCCTGCCCTCTACGTCAATGATACTCAACTTACTGAATGGCCTGCCCTCTACGTCAGTGATACTCAACTTGCTGAATGGCCTACCCTCTACGTCAGTGATACTCAACTTGCTGAATGGCCTACCCTCTATGTCAGTGATACTCAACTTACTGAATGGCCTGCCCTCTACGTCAGTGATACTCAACTTGCTGAATGGCCTGCCCTCTATGTCAGTGATACTCAACTTGCTGAATGGCCTGCCCTCTACGTCAATGATACTCAACTTACTGAATGGCCTGCCCTCTATGTCAGTGATACTCAACTTGCTGAATGGCCTGCCCTCTATGTCAGTGATACTCAACTTGCTGAATGGCCTGCCCTCTACGTCAATGATACTCAACTTACTGAATGGCCTGCCCTCTACGTCAGTGATACTCAACTTGCTGAATGGCCTACCCTCTACGTCAGTGATACTCAACTTGCTGAATGGCCTGCCCTCTATGTCAGTGATACTCAACTTACTGAATGGCCTGCCCTCTACGTCAGTGATACTCAACTTGCTGAATGGCCTACCCTCTATGTCAGTGATACTCAACTTGCTGAATGGCCTGCCCTCTACGTCAGTGATACTCAACTTGCTGAATGGCCTGCCCTCTATGTCAGTGATACTCAACTTGCTGAATGGCCTGCCCTCTATGTCAGTGATACTCAACTTGCTGAATGGCCTACCCTCTATGTCAGTGATACTCAACTTACTGAATGGCCTGCCCTCTACGTCAGTGATACTCAACTTGCTGAATGGCCTGCCCTCTATGTCAGTGATACTCAACTTGCTGAATGGCCTGCCCTCTACGTCAGTGATACTCAACTTGCTGAATGGCCTACCCTCTATGTCAGTGATACTCAACTTGCTGAATGGCCTACCCTCTATGTCAGTGATACTCAACTTACTGAATGGCCTGCCCTCTATGTCAGTGATACTCAACTTGCTGAATGGCCTACCCTCTATGTCAGTGATACTCAACTTGCTGAATGGCCTGCCCTCTATGTCAGTGATACTCAACTTGCTGAATGGCCTACCCTCTATGTCAGTGATACTCAACTTGCTGAATGGCCTACCCTCTATGTCAGTGATACTCAACTTACTGAATGGCCTGCCCTCTATGTCAGTGATACTCAACTTGCTGAATGGCCTACCCTCTATGTCAGTGATACTCAACTTGCTGAATGGCCTGCCCTCTATGTCAGTGATACTCAACTTGCTGAATGGCCTACCCTCTATGTCAGTGATACTCAACTTGCTGAATGGCCTGCCCTCTACGTCAGTGATACTCAACTTACTGAATGGCCTGCCCTCTATGTCAGTGATACTCAACTTGCTGAATGGCCTACCCTCTATGTCAGTGATACTCAACTTGCTGAATGGCCTGCCCTCTATGTCAGTGATACTCAACTTACTGAATGGCCTGCCCTCTATGTCAGTGATACTCAACTTGCTGAATGGCCTGCCCTCTATGTCAGTGATACTCAACTTGCTGAATGGCCTGCCCTCTATGTCAGTGATACTCAACTTGCTGAATGGCCTGCCCTCTACGTCAGTGATACTCAACTTGCTGAATGGCCTGCCCTCTATGTCAGTGATACTCAACTTGCTGAATGGCCTGCCCTCTATGTCAGTGATACTCAACTTGCTGAATGGCCTGCCCTCTATGTCAGTGATACTCAACTTACTGAATGGCCTGCCCTCTATGTCAGTGATACTCAACTTGCTGAATGGCCTACCCTCTACGTCAGTGATACTCAACTTGCTGAATGGCCTACCCTCTATGTCAGTGATACTCAACTTGCTGAATGGCCTGCCCTCTATGTCAGTGATACTCAACTTGCTGAATGGCCTACCCTCTATGTCAGTGATACTCAACTTGCTGAATGGCCTGCCCTCTATGTCAGTGATACTCAACTTGCTGAATGGCCTGCCCTCTATGTCAGTGATACTCAACTTACTGAATGGCCTACCCTCTATGTCAGTGATACTCAACTTACTGAATGGCCTACCCTCTATGTCAGTGATACTCAACTTGCTGAATGGCCTACCCTCTATGTCAGTGATACTCAACTTGCTGAATGGCCTGCCCTCTATGTCAGTGATACTCAACTTGCTGAATGGCCTGCCCTCTATGTCAGTGATACTCAACTTGCTGAATGGCCTGCCCTCTACGTCAGTGATACTCAACTTGCTGAATGGCCTGCCCTCTATGTCAGTGATACTCAACTTGCTGAATGGCCTGCCCTCTATGTCAGTGATACTCAACTTGCTGAATGGCCTGCCCTCTATGTCAGTGATACTCAACTTACTGAATGGCCTGCCCTCTATGTCAGTGATACTCAACTTGCTGAATGGCCTACCCTCTACGTCAGTGATACTCAACTTGCTGAATGGCCTACCCTCTATGTCAGTGATACTCAACTTGCTGAATGGCCTGCCCTCTATGTCAGTGATACTCAACTTGCTGAATGGCCTACCCTCTATGTCAGTGATACTCAACTTGCTGAATGGCCTGCCCTCTATGTCAGTGATACTCAACTTGCTGAATGGCCTGCCCTCTATGTCAGTGATACTCAACTTGCTGAATGGCCTGCCCTCTATGTCAGTGATACTCAACTTACTGAATGGCCTACCCTCTATGTCAGTGATACTCAACTTGCTGAATGGCCTGCCCTCTATGTCAGTGATACTCAACTTGCTGAATGGCCTGCCCTCTATGTCAGTGATACTCAACTTACTGAATGGCCTACCCTCTATGTCAGTGATACTCAACTTACTGAATGGCCTACCCTCTATGTCAGTGATACTCAACTTGCTGAATGGCCTACCCTCTATGTCAGTGATACTCAACTTGCTGAATGGCCTACTCTCTATGTCAGTGATACTCAACTTACTGAATGGCCTGCCCTCTATGTCAGTGATACTCAACTTGCTGAACGGCCTGTTCTGTTGCACTTTTTTGTTCATTTGAGGTTTATAACCGTGCATGAAGGCATTGTGTATTAAATTAATGCGCTATTTTTTGTGCAATAAATTTGAGTGGTTTAAAAAAAAATCTGAAATTTGGGTCGCGACTTCACGACAAGGAAAATAGTGGGTCCTGAGGCTACACCAGTTGAGAACCACTGATGTAGAGTATTGCAATATATCGCAATATGTATTGTATTGCAATCTATCGTGATACACTCGTTTCGTGACCCATGTATCGTGATACGTATCGTATCGTGAGCTCCTTGCCAATACCCAGCCCTATTAACTAACTGAAGTTAACCTAACTTAACTATCATGAGTGCACAAAATTGTCAGACTAAACTGGCTGACACCCCCAAAAACCTACAATCCACTACAGAAAAATGTATATTAATACAACCTTTGATGAAAATGGATGAGAAATAAAACAGGGATCATGATAACGTCACCTGACATTAGCTTAGTAGCTGTTAGCTCTTCTAGCAGACAATACAGTGCAACAAGCAAAGATATTTCCAATACGTGTCTGGTATAATCCATACGCTGTTACAGTAACGTTAATTCACTGATTACAACATCCTATTCCTCCACGGGCACTGTGACTTTCTCTATATTTGTTGTTGCTATGGAAATGGCCAGCATCTCCCTCATCGTGATTGGTCAGATGAGAAAAAGTGCTTCACGACACGTCACCCGGCACTTTTGAAAGCGTTCAGGGAAAAAAGTGTTTGGCGGCAGTGCTCTTCTGTGTGCTGCTTCACATTGCTTTGAATGAGAAAAGAGTGCAGGAAGTGATGAAAAAGCGCTGTGTGTGAACGGCTCCTTAGAAGTGGACTTTCATGGAATTGAATGGAAGTCAAGTCTGTTTCCTGTCATCCCAATTCAATTCACATTCTGTCTCCTTACAGCTGAGCTGCAATTCACATTCCAACATCCAGGAGTTGAATTGGACCTTAACCTTTCATTCTCAGTTCAATTCATGGCAGGCCCCCCGACCATGACGCACACACGCACGGCCGCACGCACGCGCACACACACACACACACACACACATGCACGCGTGCAAGGGCACAAACACACACATGCACGCGTGCACGGGCACAAACACACACATGCACGCGTGCACAAACACACACATGCACGCGTGCACAAACACACACATGTACGCGTGCACAAACACACACATGCACGCGGGCACAAACACACACATGCACGCGTGCACAAACACACACATGCACGCGTGCACAAACACACACATGCACGCGTGCACAAACACACACATGCACGCGTGCACAAACACACACATGCACGCGTGCACAAACACACACATGCACGCGTGCACAAACACACACATGCACGCGTGCACAAACACACACATGCACGCGGGCACAAACACACACATTGACGCGTGCACGGGCACAAACACACACATGCACGCGTGCATGGGCACAAACACACACATGCACGCGTGCATGGGCACAAACACACACATGCACGCGTGCACGGGCACAAACACACACATGCACGTGTGCGCGGGCACAAACACACACATTGACGCGTCCTCAAAATCAAGCATTTTTACAGGATCATTTTAGATCATTTCAAAGTGAAAGTCCCACATGTGTCTCTTCAAATGGCTTGTGTAAAACTGTGGGTGCTGTAAAAACACATTGCACCATAAGTTCTGACACGCTTACTATCATGCATAGTCCTCCCCCAAAGAGCCATGGTGATGCAGGAACCCCCTGGAGAGAGAACACACTGAGGGGCTGGAGGTGGTCTGCCTGCCTACCTGCCTGCTGCCTACATCACTTTGGCTTCTGCCACTGCTGTAGATAGCCTGCCTGAACATGCCTCCATGTCACTGCAACCAACCACACAAACACAGAGCAAGGGGGAGAGAGAGAGAGATAACATGAGGGAGAGAGAGAGAGACAGATAGCAGGACAGGGAGAGAGAGAGAGGGGTGTCCAGGCTATGTAAAGGTGTGAATAATGAGCCGTGTACCCTCAGCAGGATGGATGGTCCAGGAACCCTCAGCGCCCCCTGGGTGCAACAATAATAACCTGCATCTCCTCCTCTCCTCCCCTTCTCTCCTCCCCGACTCCCCTCTGCCATTCTATCCATCATGTCCTCTGCTCCCGCCTCTCCATGTATACATCCCATCTCTCTTCTGTGATATCTCCTCGATCCTCGCCTGAACCACAAGTTGGTCTTAGTCCTCCATCTTGAAGATCGTCCCAAAGCTCTGATCCTGCTCCAAGGAGCCAGGAGAGATGTCTCAGGAGCACCACAGCAGCAGGGTGACAGGAGACTTTCTCAAATGCAGGGTGAGAGGAGAACGTCTGAGATGTATATTCTACACAAATACTGCTTTCTGTCCAAGCACTTATACTTTAAAGGTATATTCCAACCAAATACTACTTCATGTCCATGTACAGCTGTCATAAATGGTGAAATTAACTATAGATACCAAAACTGTTTTTGAACCAATCAGTAAACATGTTTATGTCTGCTGTAAAGTGGGGATTGTAACATGGGGGTCTATGGGGAGTGACACGCTTCTGTCAGTCTGTCTGTCAGTCTGTCTCATATGAGCTGGAACAGACAGTTTATCTTAAGCCTGGAAAGTTATTTAGCTGCAAGTCAACACCAACTGTCACCCGGCAACCATCTATATCCTCTGCTCGGTTAAATCCCTGGGGTACCCAACACTCACACACACACACACACACACACACACACACACACAGGCAACGCATACACACACACACACACACAGGCAACGCATACACACGCACACACAGGCAACGCATACACACACACACACAAGCACTCTGTATACACCCATACACACACATACACACAATCCATGCGGATTATGACAAACATTCAAAGGCACGTGGATGAATACAAATGTTGCATTCATTCTCACACACACACACACGCACACACACACACACACACACAAAGTGTCTCCTCTGTGTGTATCCTCAGTCTTATCAGTCCACATACTGATAGAGCCAAGCCACTACACTGCGTCACTAATAGTCTGTGTGTGTGTGTGTGTGTGTGTGTGTGTGTGTGTGTGTGTGTGTGTGTGTGTGTGTGTGTGTGTGTGTGTGTGTTCTTTTGCAACCCAAGTGCTTTCATGCATGTTTGCTTTGGCAACATGGACTCTGCTATTTCATGCCAAGAAACACTGTTCATTGAATTTACTCATGTATGAACATTAATTATTCCCTATATGTACAGTACGTGTGTGTGTGTGTGTGTGTGTGTGTGTGTGTGTGTGTGTGTGTGTGTGTGTGTGTGTGTGTTGTAGCTTCCAGCTGTACTGTATACAGCAAATAATGCTAGCACATAGCTTAGAGCTTAGGCAGAGAGAATACAGTTTGGAAAGGAGAGAGAGAGAGAGAGAGAGGAAGAGAGAGAGAGAGAGAGAGAGAGAGAGAGAGAGAGAGGGAGAGAGAGAGAGAGAGAGAGAGAGAGAGAGCTTGATCTTTGTTGTTCATGTTGTGATGGCTTTCTGTAATGTCTGTTTTGTGAGACAAATGGATTAGCAGCACTACACTCAGGGCCCGAAATTAACTTTTTGACCCACCGGCCAGTGGCGGGTAGATGGAAAGAATCTACCCACCAAGCATATTTCTTACCGGCCAAAAAAAGAAACGCATTTTTGTGTCACATATATCCATATATATCCATTTTTTTCAGTAAATTTCAAGTAGATAAGGTATTACGTTGAAGAATACACACTTAAATAAGAGGCCAGAGTAAAATTTGAAGCAAATTATTTTAATATATTGATTGATGATTGATTAATCAATACATGTCAAGTCAATCTTATCAATAGGCCTACATGTCAAGTCAATCTTGAGCTTAAATTGTTGAAAAAAAAAAAAACGCAGCTAAAAGTAATAACTGCGACAGTCTCAGTGCACAGCGCACAACTTGGGCTACGCACCTTTCTCTCCCACTCACACCTGGCACCTGTGTTAGCTCTCCTGCACTCTTTCTTGGCTCCGCTTCGGCTTTATTGGTGGTAAGTAGGCTTGCCACCATATTAGGTGTTACCGGTGTTACACGGTGGCTTGGGCTTTATTGGTGGTAAGTAGGCTTGCCACCATATTAGGTGTTACCGGTGTTACACGGTGGCTTGGGCTTTATTGGTGGTAAGTAGGCTTGCCACCATATTAGGTGTTACCGGTGTTACACGGTGGCTTGGGCTTTATTGGTGGTAAGTAGGCTTGCCACCATATTAGGTGTTACCGGTGTTACACGGTGGCTTGGGCTTTATTGGTGGTAAGTAGGCTTGCCACCATATTAGGTGTTACCGGTGTTACACGGTGGCTTGGGCTTTATTGGTGGTAAGTAGGCTTGCCACCATATTAGGTGTTACCGGTGTTACACGGTGGCTTGGGCTTTATTGGTGGTAAGTAGGCTTGCCACCATATTAGGTGTTACCGGTGTTACACGGTGGGGAGCCTTACACCCATTACATAACATGCCCACCGGTAACACCTTCAACTCCACCCGCTCGTGACAGTTTCAGCATGCGCTCAGCTGCGCTGGTGTATATTACAAGCGCTCCCTCCTATCCTGGCTGTCTGAGTGTGGCTGTACTGTTCCTCGTATCTCTCTGGTTTCACAGACCAGCAAGTAACGTTAGTTGTACATGTTGTGAACACAATCCCCCCTCATAGACATGTAGGTAAGACCCTTTTCTAAGCCTGTGTGTATTCTCTTGCCACTGCCATCTCTGGAAATGTGGTTTTAACACACAAACATCTCCGCTAGGATTGACGCTAATATGTTAGCTAAACCTCCGCTAACATTGATGGTAATAATTAGCATTGATGACTTAGCTGTGATAAAAGCACATGCTGATGCTACTCAGCTATCGTCATTGCCTGGTTTACTGCTGCTTGCTGGTCATGTTAATCCCATGGCCAGAAGAAATCCCCAGATTTGTGGCTAATGACGTTAGTTTCTTTTCTCCAGGAGGATATCTGTCCCCAGTGTTTAACGTTATGTGAGACTGACAGACAGGAGATCTGTCCCCAGTGTTTAACGTTATGTGAGACTGACAGACAGGAGATCTGTCCTCAGTGTTTAATGTTATGTGAGGCTGACAGACAGGAGATCTGTCCTCAGTGTTTAATGTTATGTGAGACTGACAGACAGGAGATCTGTCCCCAGTGTTTAATGTTATGTGAGGCTGACAGACAGGAGATCTGTCCCCAGTGTTTAACGTTATGTGAGGCTGACAGACAGGAGATCTGTCCCCAGTGTTTAACGTTATGTGAGGCTGACAGACAGGAGATCTGTCCTCAGTGTTTAATGTTATGTGAGGCTGACAGACAGGAGATCTGTCCTCAGTGTTTAATGTTATGTGAGGCTGACAGACAGGAGATCTGTCCCCAGTGTTTAATGTTATGTGAGGCTGACAGACAGGAGATCTGTCCTCAGTGTTTAATGTTATGTGAGGCTGACAGACAGATCTGTCCCCAGTGTTTAACGTTATGTGAGGCTGACAGACAGATCTGTCCTCAGTGATTAATGTTATGTGAGGCTGACAGACAGGAGATCTGTCTCCAGTGTTTAATGTTATGTGAGACTGACAGACAGGAGATCTGTCCCCAGTGTTTAATGTTATGTGAGGCTGACAGACAGGAGATCTGTCCCCAGTGTTTAATGTTATGTGAGGCTGACAGACAGGAGATCTGTCCTCAGTGTTTAATGTTATGTGAGGCTGACAGACAGGAGATCTGTCCCCAGTGTTTAATGTTATGTGAGGCTGACAGACAGGAGATCTGTCCTCAGTGTTTAATGTTATGTGAGACTGACAGACAGGAGATCTGTCCTCAGTGTTTAATGTTATGTGAGGCTGACAGACAGGAGATCTGTCTCCAGTGTTTAATGTTATGTGAGGCTGACAGACAGGAGATCTGTCCTCAGTGTTTAATGTTATGTGAGGCTGACAGACAGGAGATCTGTCTCCAGTGTTTAATGTTATGTGAGGCTGACAGACAGGAGATCTGTCCCCAGTGTTTAATGTTATGTGAGGCTGACAGACAGGAGATCTGTCTCCAGTGTTTAATGTTATGTGAGGCTGACAGACAGGAGATCTGTCCTCAGTGTTTAATGTTATGTGAGGCTGACAGACAGGAGATCTGTCCTCAGTGTTTAATGTTATGTGAGGCTGACAGACAGATCTGTCCCCAGTGTTTAACGTTATGTGAGGCTGACAGACAGATCTGTCCTCAGTGATTAATGTTATGTGAGGCTGACAGACAGATCTGTCCTCAGTGTTTAATGTTATGTGAGACTGACAGACAGGAGATCTGTCTCCAGTGTTTAATGTTATGTGAGGCTGACAGACAGGAGATCTGTCCTCAGTGTTTAATGTTATGTGAGGCTGACAGACAGGAGATCTGTCCTCAGTGTTTAATGTTATGTGAGGCTGACAGACAGGAGATCTGTCCTCAGTGTTTAATGTTATGTGAGGCTGACAGACAGGAGATCTGTCCCCAGTGTTTAATGTTATGTGAGGCTGACAGACAGGAGATCTGTCCTCAGTGTTTAATGTTATGTGAGACTGACAGACAGGAGATCTGTCCTCAGTGTTTAATGTTATGTGAGGCTGACAGACAGGAGATCTGTCCCCAGTGTTTAATGTTATGTGAGGCTGACAGACAGGAGATCTGTCCCCAGTGTTTAATGTTATGTGAGGCTGACAGACAGGAGATCTGTCCTCAGTGTTTAACGTTATGTGAGGCTGACAGACAGGAGATCTGTCCTCAGTGTTTAATGTTATGTGAGACTGACAGACAGGAGATCTGTCCCCAGTGTTTAATGTTATGTGAGGCTGACAGACAGGAGATCTGTCCTCAGTGTTTAATGTTATGTGAGGCTGACAGACAGATCTGTCCTGAGTGTTTAATGTTATGTGAGGCTGACAGACAGGAGATCTGTCCTCAGTGTTTAACGTTATGTGAGGCTGACAGACAGATCTGTCCTGAGTGTTTAATGTTATGTGAGGCTGACAGACAGGAGATCTGTCCCCAGTGTTTAATGTTATGTGAGACTGACAGACAGGAGATCTGTCCTCAGTGTTTAATGTTATGTGAGGCTGACAGACAGGAGATCTGTCTCCAGTGTTTAATGTTATGTGAGACTGACAGACAGGAGATCTGTCCTCAGTGTTTAATGTTATGTGAGGCTGACAGACAGGAGATCTGTCCCCAGTGTTTAATGTTATGTGAGGCTGACAGACAGGAGATCTGTCCTCAGTGTTTAATGTTATGTGAGGCTGACAGACAGGAGATCTGTCCCCAGTGTTTAATGTTATGTGAGGCTGACAGACAGGAGATCTGTCCCCAGTGTTTAATGTTATGTGAGACTGACAGACAGGAGATCTGTCCCCAGTGTTTAATGTTATGTGAGGCTGACAGACAGGAGATCTGTCTCCAGTGTTTAATGTTATGTGAGGCTGACAGACAGGAGATCTGTCCTCAGTGTTTAATGTTATGTGAGGCTGACAGACAGGAGATCTGTCCCCAGTGTTTAACGTTATGTGAGGCTGACAGACAGGAGATCTGTCCCCAGTGTTTAATGTTATGTGAGACTGACAGACAGATCTGTCCCCAGTGTTTAATGTTATGTGAGGCTGACAGACAGGAGATCTGTCCCCAGTGTTTAATGTTATGTGAGACTGACAGACAGGAGATCTGTCCCCAGTGTTTAATGTTATGTGAGACTGACAGACAGATCTGTCCCCAGTGTTTAACGTTATGTGAGGCTGACAGACAGGAGATCTGTCCCCAGTGTTTAACGTTATGTGAGGCTGACAGACAGGAGATCTGTCCCCAGTGTTTAATGTTATGTGAGACTGACAGACAGATCTGTCCCCAGTGTTTAATGTTATGTGAGGCTGACAGACAGGAGATCTGTCCCCAGTGTTTAATGTTATGTGAGACTGACAGACAGGAGATCTGTCCCCAGTGTTTAATGTTATGTGAGACTGACAGACAGGAGATCTGTCCCCAGTGTTTAATGTTATGTGAGGCTGACAGACAGGAGATCTGTCCCCAGTGTTTAATGTTATGTGAGGCTGACAGACAGAAGATCTGTCCTCAGTGTTTAATGTTATGTGAGGCTGACAGACAGGAGATCTGTCCCCAGTGTTTAATGTTATGTGAGACTGACAGACAGATCTGTCCCCAGTGTTTAATGTTATGTGAGGCTGACAGACAGGAGATCTGTCTCCAGTGTTTAATGTTATGTGAGGCTGACAGACAGGAGATCTGTCTCCAGTGTTTAATGTTATGTGAGACTGACAGACAGGAGATCTGTCCCCAGTGTTTAATGTTATGTGAGGCTGACAGACAGGAGATCTGTCCTCAGTGTTTAATGTTATGTGAGGCTGACAGACAGGAGATCTGTCTCCAGTGTTTAATGTTATGTGAGGCTGACAGACAGGAGATCTGTCCCCAGTGTTTAATGTTATGTGAGGCTGACAGACAGGAGATCTGTCCTCAGTGTTTAATGTTATGTGAGGCTGACAGACAGATCTGTCCCCAGTGTTTAACGTTATGTGAGGCTGACAGACAGATCTGTCCTCAGTGATTAATGTTATGTGAGGCTGACAGACAGGAGATCTGTCTCCAGTGTTTAATGTTATGTGAGACTGACAGACAGGAGATCTGTCTCCAGTGTTTAATGTTATGTGAGGCTGACAGACAGGAGATCTGTCCTCAGTGTTTAATGTTATGTGAGGCTGACAGACAGGAGATCTGTCCTCAGTGTTTAATGTTATGTGAGGCTGACAGACAGATCTGTCCCCAGTGTTTAACGTTATGTGAGGCTGACAGACAGATCTGTCCTCAGTGATTAATGTTATGTGAGGCTGACAGACAGATCTGTCCTCAGTGTTTAATGTTATGTGAGACTGACAGACAGGAGATCTGTCCTCAGTGTTTAATGTTATGTGAGACTGACAGACAGGAGATCTGTCCTCAGTGTTTAATGTTATGTGAGGCTGACAGACAGGAGATCTGTCCCCAGTGTTTAATGTTATGTGAGGCTGACAGACAGGAGATCTGTCCCCAGTGTTTAATGTTATGTGAGGCTGACAGACAGGAGATCTGTCCCCAGTGTTTAATGTTATGTGAGACTGACAGACAGGAGATCTGTCCCCAGTGTTTAATGTTATGTGAGACTGACAGACAGATCTGTCCCCAGTGTTTAATGTTATGTGAGACTGACAGACAGATCTGTCCCCAGTGTTTAATGTTATGTGAGACTGACAGACAGGAGATCTGTCCCCAGTGTTTAATGTTATGTGAGGCTGACAGACAGGAGATCTGTCCCCAGTGTTTAATGTTATGTGAGGCTGACAGACAGGAGATCTGTCCCCAGTGTTTAATGTTATGTGAGACTGACAGACAGATCTGTCCCCAGTGTTTAATGTTATGTGAGGCTGACAGACAGGAGATCTGTCCCCAGTGTTTAATGTTATGTGAGGCTGACAGACAGGAGATCTGTCCTCAGTGTTTAATGTTATGTGAGGCTGACAGACAGATCTGTCCCCAGTGTTTAACGTTATGTGAGGCTGACAGACAGATCTGTCCTCAGTGATTAATGTTATGTGAGGCTGACAGACAGGAGATCTGTCTCCAGTGTTTAATGTTATGTGAGACTGACAGACAGGAGATCTGTCTCCAGTGTTTAATGTTATGTGAGGCTGACAGACAGGAGATCTGTCCTCAGTGTTTAATGTTATGTGAGGCTGACAGACAGGAGATCTGTCCTCAGTGTTTAATGTTATGTGAGGCTGACAGACAGATCTGTCCCCAGTGTTTAACGTTATGTGAGGCTGACAGACAGATCTGTCCTCAGTGATTAATGTTATGTGAGGCTGACAGACAGATCTGTCCTCAGTGTTTAATGTTATGTGAGACTGACAGACAGGAGATCTGTCTCCAGTGTTTAATGTTATGTGAGGCTGACAGACAGGAGATCTGTCCTCAGTGTTTAATGTTATGTGAGGCTGACAGACAGGAGATCTGTCCTCAGTGTTTAATGTTATGTGAGGCTGACAGACAGGAGATCTGTCCTCAGTGTTTAATGTTATGTGAGGCTGACAGACAGGAGATCTGTCCCCAGTGTTTAATGTTATGTGAGGCTGACAGACAGGAGATCTGTCCTCAGTGTTTAATGTTATGTGAGACTGACAGACAGGAGATCTGTCCTCAGTGTTTAATGTTATGTGAGGCTGACAGACAGGAGATCTGTCCCCAGTGTTTAATGTTATGTGAGGCTGACAGACAGGAGATCTGTCCCCAGTGTTTAATGTTATGTGAGGCTGACAGACAGGAGATCTGTCCTCAGTGTTTAACGTTATGTGAGGCTGACAGACAGGAGATCTGTCCTCAGTGTTTAATGTTATGTGAGACTGACAGACAGGAGATCTGTCCCCAGTGTTTAATGTTATGTGAGGCTGACAGACAGGAGATCTGTCCTCAGTGTTTAATGTTATGTGAGGCTGACAGACAGATCTGTCCTGAGTGTTTAATGTTATGTGAGGCTGACAGACAGGAGATCTGTCCTCAGTGTTTAACGTTATGTGAGGCTGACAGACAGATCTGTCCTGAGTGTTTAATGTTATGTGAGGCTGACAGACAGGAGATCTGTCCCCAGTGTTTAATGTTATGTGAGACTGACAGACAGGAGATCTGTCCTCAGTGTTTAATGTTATGTGAGGCTGACAGACAGGAGATCTGTCCCCAGTGTTTAATGTTATGTGAGACTGACAGACAGGAGATCTGTCCCCAGTGTTTAATGTTATGTGAGGCTGACAGACAGGAGATCTGTCTCCAGTGTTTAATGTTATGTGAGGCTGACAGACAGGAGATCTGTCCTCAGTGTTTAATGTTATGTGAGGCTGACAGACAGGAGATCTGTCCCCAGTGTTTAACGTTATGTGAGGCTGACAGACAGGAGATCTGTCCCCAGTGTTTAATGTTATGTGAGACTGACAGACAGATCTGTCCCCAGTGTTTAATGTTATGTGAGGCTGACAGACAGGAGATCTGTCCCCAGTGTTTAATGTTATGTGAGACTGACAGACAGGAGATCTGTCCCCAGTGTTTAATGTTATGTGAGACTGACAGACAGATCTGTCCCCAGTGTTTAACGTTATGTGAGGCTGACAGACAGGAGATCTGTCCCCAGTGTTTAATGTTATGTGAGACTGACAGACAGGAGATCTGTCCCCAGTGTTTAACGTTATGTGAGGCTGACAGACAGGAGATCTGTCCCCAGTGTTTAATGTTATGTGAGACTGACAGACAGATCTGTCCCCAGTGTTTAATGTTATGTGAGGCTGACAGACAGGAGATCTGTCCCCAGTGTTTAATGTTATGTGAGACTGACAGACAGGAGATCTGTCCCCAGTGTTTAATGTTATGTGAGACTGACAGACAGGAGATCTGTCCTCAGTGTTTAATGTTATGTGAGGCTGACAGACAGGAGATCTGTCCCCAGTGTTTAATGTTATGTGAGACTGACAGACAGATCTGTCCCCAGTGTTTAATGTTATGTGAGGCTGACAGACAGGAGATCTGTCTCCAGTGTTTAATGTTATGTGAGGCTGACAGACAGGAGATCTGTCTCCAGTGTTTAATGTTATGTGAGGCTGACAGACAGGAGATCTGTCCCCAGTGTTTAATGTTATGTGAGGCTGACAGACAGGAGATCTGTCCTCAGTGTTTAATGTTATGTGAGGCTGACAGACAGATCTGTCCCCAGTGTTTAACGTTATGTGAGGCTGACAGACAGATCTGTCCTCAGTGATTAATGTTATGTGAGGCTGACAGACAGGAGATCTGTCTCCAGTGTTTAATGTTATGTGAGACTGACAGACAGGAGATCTGTCTCCAGTGTTTAATGTTATGTGAGGCTGACAGACAGGAGATCTGTCCTCAGTGTTTAATGTTATGTGAGGCTGACAGACAGGAGATCTGTCCTCAGTGTTTAATGTTATGTGAGGCTGACAGACAGATCTGTCCCCAGTGTTTAACGTTATGTGAGGCTGACAGACAGATCTGTCCTCAGTGATTAATGTTATGTGAGGCTGACAGACAGATCTGTCCTCAGTGTTTAATGTTATGTGAGACTGACAGACAGGAGATCTGTCCTCAGTGTTTAATGTTATGTGAGACTGACAGACAGGAGATCTGTCCTCAGTGTTTAATGTTATGTGAGGCTGACAGACAGGAGATCTGTCCCCAGTGTTTAATGTTATGTGAGGCTGACAGACAGGAGATCTGTCCCCAGTGTTTAATGTTATGTGAGACTGACAGACAGATCTGTCCCCAGTGTTTAACGTTATGTGAGGCTGACAGACAGATCTGTCCCCAGTGTTTAATGTTATGTGAGGCTGACAGACAGGAGATCTGTCCCCAGTGTTTAATGTTATGTGAGACTGACAGACAGGAGATCTGTCCCCAGTGTTTAATGTTATGTGAGACTGACAGACAGATCTGTCCCCAGTGTTTAATGTTATGTGAGACTGACAGACAGATCTGTCCCCAGTGTTTAATGTTATGTGAGACTGACAGACAGGAGATCTGTCCCCAGTGTTTAATGTTATGTGAGGCTGACAGACAGGAGATCTGTCCTCAGTGTTTAATGTTATGTGAGGCTGACAGACAGGAGATCTGTCTCCAGTGTTTAATGTTATGTGAGGCTGACAGACAGGAGATCTGTCCTCAGTGTTTAATGTTATGTGAGGCTGACAGACAGGAGATCTGTCCTCAGTGTTTAATGTTATGTGAGGCTGACAGACAGGAGATCTGTCTCCAGTGTTTAATGTTATGTGAGGCTGACAGACAGGAGATCTGTCCCCAGTGTTTAATGTTATGTGAGGCTGACAGACAGGAGATCTGTCCCCAGTGTTTAATGTTATGTGAGGCTGACAGACAGGAGATCTGTCCCCAGTGTTTAATGTTATGTGAGACTGACAGACAGGAGATCTGTCCTCAGTGTTTAATGTTATGTGAGGCTGACAGACAGGAGATCTGTCCCCAGTGTTTAATGTTATGTGAGACTGACAGACAGATCTGTCCCCAGTGTTTAATGTTATGTGAGGCTGACAGACAGGAGATCTGTCTCCAGTGTTTAATGTTATGTGAGGCTGACAGACAGGAGATCTGTCCCCAGTGTTTAATGTTATGTGAGGCTGACAGACAGGAGATCTGTCCTCAGTGTTTAATGTTATGTGAGGCTGACAGACAGATCTGTCCCCAGTGTTTAACGTTATGTGAGGCTGACAGACAGATCTGTCCTCAGTGATTAATGTTATGTGAGGCTGACAGACAGGAGATCTGTCTCCAGTGTTTAATGTTATGTGAGACTGACAGACAGGAGATCTGTCTCCAGTGTTTAATGTTATGTGAGGCTGACAGACAGGAGATCTGTCCTCAGTGTTTAATGTTATGTGAGGCTGACAGACAGGAGATCTGTCCTCAGTGTTTAATGTTATGTGAGGCTGACAGACAGATCTGTCCCCAGTGTTTAACGTTATGTGAGGCTGACAGACAGATCTGTCCTCAGTGATTAATGTTATGTGAGGCTGACAGACAGATCTGTCCTCAGTGTTTAATGTTATGTGAGACTGACAGACAGGAGATCTGTCCTCAGTGTTTAATGTTATGTGAGACTGACAGACAGGAGATCTGTCCTCAGTGTTTAATGTTATGTGAGGCTGACAGACAGGAGATCTGTCCCCAGTGTTTAATGTTATGTGAGGCTGACAGACAGGAGATCTGTCCCCAGTGTTTAATGTTATGTGAGGCTGACAGACAGGAGATCTGTCCTCAGTGTTTAACGTTATGTGAGGCTGACAGACAGGAGATCTGTCCTCAGTGTTTAATGTTATGTGAGACTGACAGACAGGAGATCTGTCCCCAGTGTTTAACGTTATGTGAGGCTGACAGACAGATCTGTCCTGAGTGTTTAATGTTATGTGAGGCTGACAGACAGGAGATCTGTCCCCAGTGTTTAATGTTATGTGAGACTGACAGACAGGAGATCTGTCCTCAGTGTTTAATGTTATGTGAGGCTGACAGACAGGAGATCTGTCCCCAGTGTTTAATGTTATGTGAGGCTGACAGACAGGAGATCTGTCCCCAGTGTTTAATGTTATGTGAGACTGACAGACAGGAGATCTGTCCCCAGTGTTTAACATTATGTGAGACTGACAGACAGGAGATCTGTCCCCAGTGTTTAATGTTATGTGAGGCTGACAGACAGGAGATCTGTCCTCAGTGTTTAATGTTATGTGAGGCTGACAGACAGATCTGTCTCCAGTGTTTAATGTTATGTGAGACTGACAGACAGGAGATCTGTCCCCAGTGTTTAATGTTATGTGAGGCTGACAGACAGGAGATCTGTCCCCAGTGTTTAATGTTATGTGAGGCTGACAGACAGGAGATCTGTCCTCAGTGTTTAACGTTATGTGAGGCTGACAGACAGGAGATCTGTCCTCAGTGTTTAATGTTATGTGAGACTGACAGACAGGAGATCTGTCCCCAGTGTTTAACGTTATGTGAGGCTGACAGACAGATCTGTCCTGAGTGTTTAATGTTATGTGAGGCTGACAGACAGGAGATCTGTCCCCAGTGTTTAATGTTATGTGAGACTGACAGACAGGAGATCTGTCCTCAGTGTTTAATGTTATGTGAGGCTGACAGACAGGAGATCTGTCCCCAGTGTTTAATGTTATGTGAGGCTGACAGACAGGAGATCTGTCCCCAGTGTTTAATGTTATGTGAGACTGACAGACAGGAGATCTGTCCCCAGTGTTTAATGTTATGTGAGGCTGACAGACAGGAGATCTGTCCCCAGTGTTTAATGTTATGTGAGGCTGACAGACAGGAGATCTGTCCTCAGTGTTTAACGTTATGTGAGGCTGACAGACAGGAGATCTGTCCTCAGTGTTTAATGTTATGTGAGACTGACAGACAGGAGATCTGTCCCCAGTGTTTAACGTTATGTGAGGCTGACAGACAGATCTGTCCCCAGTGTTTAACGTTATGTGAGGCTGACAGACAGGAGATCTGTCCTCAGTGTTTAATGTTATGTGAGGCTGACAGACAGGAGATCTGTCCCCAGTGTTTAATGTTATGTGAGACTGACAGACAGATCTGTCCCCAGTGTTTAATGTTATGTGAGGCTGACAGACAGGAGATCTGTCCTCAGTGTTTAATGTTATGTGAGACTGACAGACAGGAGATCTGTCCCCAGTGTTTAACGTTATGTGAGGCTGACAGACAGGAGATCTGTCCCCAGTGTTTAACGTTATGTGAGGCTGACAGACAGCGCTCACAACAGCGTGCAGCAGCAGGGATGGGAGGGGCTGACTGACTGGGGAAGAAACATGGGGTAGAAAGGACTGTGTGCAAAGTAGCCTAATTTATAGACCGACAAACGTAACTGCTCCAAACTATTCTCTGTGGTTAACCTGACATCCCTACCACGCTTGCATTGGTGACTATCTTGACGGGTGTGACTGAGAGCAGTTAAATTAAAACTCTGGACCGTGAGGACTGCTGAGCAGCTCTGGAGTCTGTTTTTTGTTTTTTTACAGGGTGTAACCGGTAACACCGGTGCTGACACGTGTTTATTACCCGGTGGGAAAATGTCAACACCGTGGCATCCCTAGTGGTAAGCATTTTGATTAATCTCCTCATCATATGAGCTCGGCAACAAGCGCGAGCGATTGATTAATTGATTGATTCGCCCGATAGGCTGTCAATTTAGCAGAGGTTAAAAGACGCTTCTTACCTCCGCTAAATTGACGACTGCATTTCATTCCACTCCAGTCATGTTTGGTAGCCTATACGCAGAGCCAGAATGAAACAGTCTCACAAAGCACTTGTGTCAGCTGCGCACCAAAACACACATAACTATTATCTCCTCATATATACTGTATCATACGAGTGTCGGCAACAAGTGCGAGCGATTGATTCATTTATTGATTCGCCCGACGTTAGGCTGTCAATTTACCTCCGCTAAATTGACGACTGCATTTCATTCCAGTCACGTTTGGTAGCCTATACGGGAGAGCTAGAATGAAACAGCCTCAGGAAGCACTCATGTTATACTACCGCACTGAACGCACTAACGTTAGTTCAGTGACTGAACTAACCTTAGTTTCAGACTGCTTCCTTGTATATTGTGCGCTGGGATCAGCGCTTCCCAGTGTTTAACAGACGGAAAAAGACGCTAGGTGGACACAGGCGGCTACACAGTTTTAATATTACATGACGACTATTTTGCGACCCGCCACGTGGCGGACAGATGCCAAATCTAACTCGCCAAAGCTAAAATATGCCCGTCATTGGCGGGTGGCGGGCTCTAATTTCAGGCCCTGACTACACTATTTCTTCTACATGTTGTTATGCCTCCGCCAGCGATAGCCAGACCAGAGGCCTTAAGTCTCAGGTCGTACGTACATACATACGTCTGATGTTGGTTAATGTGATATTTCAGGAAACGAGAGATCTCCCTGGAACACAGGAAGACGTCTTGTGCCGTATGCGTAGAGACGCTGGACATGCCCACTAGGAATATGAAGATGTGCAGCTCTGCAACTTTGGCCATGCATTGGATCCTAGACCCATCCTGACAGTGAGTACAGGTCAACAAACCTCACCTCATTGAAAGAGTTATAGCTTATTTTTGTAAGCTAACCTGTCTGTTGCTGGCACAGCTTTAAAATACATGGAGGAGGCGTCGGCATCTTCCATATTTCTATGACAGCTGAACCGCTAGCTGTCACTTCTTGCAGCGAGTTCGGCTCCGCCCACGAAATACGTCATCGCTGTTTACAAACAGTAAAAGGGTCTATATGACGGGTGATGTCATATGATATCATGATGATCTGTTTCCCTCTGCTGGACCTGGAAGCTGATCTGTCCTGGACTGGACAGCTCCACCTTCATACTATTCTCCATGCTGGCTTGTGATGATAGTGTGTGTGTGCTCTTTAGTCTTCAGTTTGCCTGGAGAGCTTGAACTAAGATGAAGGACAGGAGGATCTCCACACAGTGTGTTAGCTCCGCCCTCTTCTGCTTAGTCCTATAGAGCTCTTTAGAGCCATCACTTCTCCTCAGGCTAACAGATGCACGGCATTCTGAAGCTGTTCTGACAGCCTCACATATGGATCTCCTCTGTCCTGCTTCACTGTGGAGCTGCAGCTGTTCTGACAGCCTCACATCTGGATCTCCTCTGTCCTGCTTCACTGTGGTGCTGCAGATGTTCTGACAGCCTCACATCTGGATCTCCTCTGTCCTGCTTCACTGTGGTGCTGCAGATGTTCTGACAGCCTCACATCTGGATCTCCTCTGTCCTGCTTCACTGTGGTGCTACAGATGTTCTGACAGCCTCACATCTGGATCTCCTCTGTCCTGCTTCACTGTGGAGCTGCAGCTGTTCTGACAGCCTCACATCTGGATCTCCTCTGTCCTGCTTCACTGTGGAGCTGCAGATGTTCTGACAGCCTCACATCTGGATCTCCTCTGTCCTGCTTCACTGTGGAGCTGCAGCTGTTCTGACAGCCTCACATCTGGATCTCCTCTGTCCTGCTTCACTTTGGCACATTTCAGCAGATATCCTGAAACTAATAGCAAGGCAACTACAAAAACACACCTGTCACTTGGTGGACGTGTTGACCGAAAGCACCTTACGGTAGTAAGTAGTCTGTCTGTCTGCCTGTCTGTCTGTCTGTCTGTCTGTCTGTCTGTCTGACTGTCTGTCTGTCTGTCTGTCTGACTGTCTGACTGTCTGTCTGTCTGTCTGTCTGTCTGACTGTCTGTCTGTCTGTCTGTCTGTCTGTCTGACTGTCTGTCTGTCTGTCTGTCTGTCTGTCTGTCTGTCTGACTGTCTGTCTGTCTGTCTGTCGGTCTGTCTGTCTGTCTGTCTGTCTGACTGTCTGTCTGTCTGACTGTCTGTCTGTCTGTCTGTCTGTCGGTCTGTCTGTCTACTGCAGATGATAGAAGGGAAGGAAGGGGGAGATGGAGGGAGTGAGGAGGGAGAGAGAGAGAGAGATCCCTCGACTGTGATTGTGGTAAACTGTCTGGGAAACAGGCGCACGCACAATGTGACAACACAATGAGACAGGAAGCCGGTGTTTACCTCTCCATAGACTATCTGTATATCTGCTGTTCTTTCTATCTCTCCCACATATCTCTCTCTCTCTCTCTCTCTGCTCACTCTTACTCTCTCTCTATCTCTCTCTCTCTCTGCTCTGCCGTCAACACATCGTTCTTATCAGCCTCTGTGTTCAACAAGCTAAGTGGCTCAGTGATCGTTAGCTGAAGCGCTGAAAATTGACATGCGGCTTTTGACGCGCGCGCACACACACACACACACACACACACCTACACACACACACCTACCTACACACACACACACACCTACACACACTTGACTTGCTCAAAAGAAGGACTATTGTGAGTCTTCTACAATAGCTCTTCAAATTACTCCCCTGGTGTGTGTGTGTGTGTGTGTGTGTGTGTGTGTGTGTGTGTGTGTGTGTGTGTGTGTGTGTGTGTGTGTGTATGCGTGTGTGTGTGTGTGTGTGTGTGTGTATGCGTGTGTGTGTGTGTGTGTGTGTGTGTGTATGTGCGTGCGTGCGCGTGTGTGTGTGTGTGCGCTCGTGCACGTGTGTGTATGTGCGTGCGTGTGTGTGCGTGTGTGTGTGTGCGTGCATGTGAAGCCAGTTTAAAGGCATCCTGAGGTTTTCCCACAAGCCGCGATGCACATCATCACCTTGTTTCTAGCTCTCTCATCTTTCCCAGCATGCTTTGCTTTGTTTACTATTCAATAAAGCAGAAACGCCACAACAACAAGACGATCATCCATGCATAAAAATGGCAGAGCTGTGCGGCGTTTAGCCCGGGAGCCTGGCCACATGTGTGGGGGGCTGCAGTGCCGGCTGCACCCTGCGGGGGCAGCACACAGATGAATGGGCTGTCTTCTTTAAGATGAGCTGACGTTGCGGTTTAGCGGTCATGTACTCGAGTGTGTCATGTCCGATCCGTACCATCAAACTTCTTTTCTCTTTACTGTTCAATAATTCACTGGGCTTCTCCTGCTTCAGAACGGGCCTTTGGGGGGTGACCATCACATGACACTGAGCAGGATGGCTCTGGTCATGCGTACTGTCACGCGTAGCCTACATGTCTCTTTTGTGCTCAGGGTTCCTGAACACAAATCTATATCAGTCAGTGTCAGAAAGGATGGAGGTGTTGTCACGGCACCCCAAGTTTCAGACTTAAAGTGATTTCAACATACAAGTGTGAGACTTTAATGGAGACTTCAGGTTTTTTACAACCTTATTCTCAGCTTGGTTTATGTGATACTATTGATCCAGAACAGACATGTCTGACCATGCAACGACCTGGAACAGAGGCTGTAGGGGCAGGTGGTAACCGTGCATGTACGTCCTGTAAAAAGCTTATTTTCTGCCATGCGCTCATATCCTTATTATATGATAGAGACAGAACTGGAAGCACCTCTATTGACCTCCATCTGCCTGCTGATCCCAGATCAGGACTGTGTGTGGAACTTGAGTCTGCCTGCTGATCCCAGATCAGGACTGTGTGTGGAACCTGAGTCTGCCTGCTGATCCCAGATCAGGACTGTGTGTGGAACCTGAGTCTGCCTGCTGATCCCAGATCAGGACTGTGTGTGGAACCTGAGTCTGCCTGCTGATCCCAGATCAGGACTGTGTGTGGAACCTGAGTCTGCCTGCTGATCCCAGATCAGGACTGTGTGTGGAACCTGAGTCTGCCTGCTGATCCCAGATCAGGACTGTGTGTGGAACCTGAGTCTGCCTGCTGATCCCAGATCAGGACTGTGTGTGTGGGACCTGAGTCTGCCTGCTGATCCCAGATCAGGACTGTGTGTGTGGGACCTGAGTCTGCCTGCTGATCCCAGATCAGGACTGTGTGTGTGGGACCTGAGTCTGCCTGCTGATCCCAGATCAGGACTGTGTGTAGGACCTGAGTCTGCCTGCTGATCCCAGATCAGGACTGTGTGTGGGACCTGAGTCTGCCTGCTGATCCCAGATCAGGACTGTGTGTGTGGGACCTGAGTCTGCCTGCTGATCCCAGATCAGGACTGTGTGTGGAACCTGAGTCTCACGAGAGTCTCACACGAGCCGAGAGTTGAAAGTTCAGCTGCAGTGTTTCACTTGGGGTAACAGTAAGATGGCTGGATATTTACCTGATTTCGAGAATATGGACGATGCATTTAAATTTGATGGCCGCCCGTATTGATTTGATCTGGACTAACGTCAGATGATGACAAACTGGAGGAGGAGTGGGGCAACAAGAGCCTCTATCTCTACCAGACAGCAGACAGATACAGGCTGAACACGCTGCAGCAATAAATACAGCATTTATTTTCTCATTGTCTCTATGATAGAATAAGGATATGAGCCGCTGCGTGGCAAAAAATACGCTATTTACAGGATGTAAATGCACGGATTGCACACGCCCTATCGTCCTCTCTTCCAGGCCGTTGTGCGGCACATTCTAGCTCCATACTGCATCATTTTCAGAAATGTCTGTTCTGGGTGACTAGTTTCACATAAAATAAGATGGAAATAAGGTCCCGGTTCTAAAAACTAAAAAAAAGTTTTCTAAGCAGGATAAACCCTGAATGAAAAAAAACAAAACACGCTTGAAAAACAACAATCTACTGAATCAAAATGTCAGAACATGCAACAGAAGACTGCATACTTCAGACCAAAGCATTAGGCCTGTGGGGGCACTGGCCTGTACAGTATGAGCATTAGGCCTGTGGGGGCGCTGCAGGCCTGTACAGTATGAGAGAATAATGAGCTGTGTAACACAAGTACCTGGCACAGCACCTGGCTATGATGACCACCGTCATTATACTACTGTATCCCAGTCATGTTCCCATGCTGTGCCTCTCTCTCTCTCTCTCCATCTCTATCTCTCTCTCTCTCTCTCTCTCTCTCTCTCTCTCTCCATCTCTCTCTCTCTCTCCATCTCTCTCTCTCTCTCTCTCTCTCTCACATCACATTCTGCTGCTCAGTCTCTAACAAAGCAGAGATGATGAAGAAATAAAAGGAGTGTGTGTTTAATCCTCCTGTCAGAAGAGGGCAGTGTTTCAGAAGAGCCTCCCTGAGGGCAGATCCAGGCGTAAGTCACACAGTTTGATGAATTGCTGAGGAGCCCATAAAGCTGCAGTCCAGTGATTAACTGTCAGGCAGGATTCAGTTACGCTCAGTTGTCTTTCAGAGGCTTTCATTGTCAGACAGTAAATGAGAGTGTGAAGGTCAAATGTAACTTGTGGAGTTGATAGCTCATTTATCAGCACACATGCAGTGTGGAGAACACACTTTGGGACAGTTGTCTTTAGTGCTGTACTGGATGACACCTTGTCCTCTGCATGCGTGTACATGTACAGCAACTTGAATTTCTTTTTCTTTTTTTATATATATATTTTTCCATATTTTTTTATCCCCCATTAGTGCTAATTTAATGTATTTATCCTGGTTGCTGCTCCACCCTCTGCCGATCTCCATGCTTCCTCCGAGACATGGGCAGTTAGCCAGCCGCTTCTTTTCACCTGACAGGGGAAGCTTCACCGGTAGGACATAGCACGTGGGAGGATCACGCTATTCCAACCAGTTCCCCTCCCTCTGAACAGGTGCCCCGAACGACCAGAGGAGGAACCACTTCAGCAACCAGGATATTGCATGTTTTTGGTGAGGGGTTCCTATATGAAGGAAACCCCCAGGGGGCACGGGGAGAACATGCAAACTCCACACAGAAAGGCCCTTTTGACGACCCCACCTGGGCGGTGGGCACTCGAGGACATGCGGACGGGCACGCACTCCTTCAGCGCTCACAGCGTCCCAGGTGGGAATCGAACCCAGGACCTTCTAGCTGTGAGGCGACAGCTCTACCACTGAGCCACCGTGGCCCCCAACTTGAATTTCTTGCCTGTGTTAAATATGTACCTGGCCGACTAAGGTGATTGTGATTCCAGACTGGACTATTGTGGGCTATATTTAAGCACCACAGTATCATGTCACGTTGATTGATATGTCTTGAGAAAGGTCCTTGTGGAGGAAATGTTAAATATGTTTAATCAATGCAGAGGTGGTAAGTGTATGCTGGATTTATTATTATTATTATTATTATTATTATTGTTGTTGTTATTATCATCATTATTATTTTTTGTATTATTTCATGTGTCAGCCACGGGGCCAAACTACAGCAGCTGTAACATGAAATACAACTGAGCCGCATGCTATTAGCCTTATTACAACTGAGCTGCATGCTATTAGCCTTATTACAACTGAGCTGCATGCTATTAGCTATTAGCCTTATTACAACTGAGCTGCATGCTATTAGCCTTATTACAACTGAGCTGCATGCTATTAGCCTTATTACAACTGAGCTGCATGCTATTAGCTATTAGCCTTATTACAACTGAGCTGCATGCTATTAGCCTTATTACAACTGAGCTGCATGCTATTAGCCTTATTACAACTGAGCTGCATGTTATTAGGTATTAGCCTTATTACAACTGAGCTGCATGCTATTAGCCTTATTACAACTGAGCCGCATGCTATTAGCCTTATTACAACTGAGCCGCATGCTATTAGCCTTATTACAACTGAGCTGCATGCTATTAGCTATTAGCCTTATTACAACTGAGCTGCATGCTATTAGCTATTAGCCTTATTACAACTGAGCTGCATGTTATTAGCTATTAGCCTTATTACAACTGAGCTGCATGTTATTAGCTATTAGCCTTATTACAACTGAGCCGCATGCCATTAGCTATTAGCCTTATTACAACTGAGCTGCATGTTATTAGCTATTAGCCTTATTACAACTGAGCTGCATGCTATTAGCCTTATTACAACTGAGCCGCATGCTATTAGCTATTAGCCTTATTACAACTGAGCTGCATGCTATTAGCTATTAGCCTTATTACAACTGAGCTGCATGTTATTAGCTATTAGCCTTATTACAACTGAGCCGCATGCCATTAGCTATTAGCCTTATTACAACTGAGCTGCATGTTATTAGCTATTAGCCTTATTACAGCTGAGCTGCATGTTATTAGCTATTAGCCTTATTACAACTGAGCTGCATGCTATTAGCCTTATTACAACTGTGCTGCATGTTATTAGCTATTAGCCTTATTACAACTGGGCCGCATGCTATTAGCTATTAGCCTTATTACAACTGAGCTGCATGTTATTAGCTATTAGCCTTATTACAACTGAGCTGCATGCTATTAGCTATTAGCCTTATTACAACTGAGCCGCATGCTATTAGCCTTATTACAACTACGCTGCATGCTATTAGCCTTATTACAACTGAGCCGCATGCTATTAGCTATTAGCCTTATTACAACTGAGCTGCATGCTATTAGCTATTAGCCTTATTACAACTGAGCTGCATGTTATTAGCTATTAGCCTTATTACAACTGAGCCGCATGCCATTAGCTATTAGCCTTATTACAACTGAGCTGCATGTTATTAGCTATTAGCCTTATTACAGCTGAGCTGCATGTTATTAGCTATTAGCCTTATTACAACTGAGCTGCATGCTATTAGCCTTATTACAACTGAGCTGCATGTTATTAGCTATTAGCCTTATTACAACTGGGCCGCATGCTATTAGCTATTAGCCTTATTACAACTGAGCTGCATGTTATTAGCTATTAGCCTTATTACAACTGAGCTGCATGCTATTAGCTATTAGCCTTATTACAACTGAGCCGCATGCTATTAGCCTTATTACAACTGAGCTGCATGCTATTAGCCTTATTACAACTGAGCCGTATGCTATTAGCTATTAGCCTTATTACAACTGAGCTGCATGCTATTAGCTATTAGCCTTATTACAACTGAGCCGCATGCTATTAGCCTTATTACAACTGAGCTGCATGCTATTAGCCTTATTACAACTGAGCTGCATGCTATTAGCTATTAGCCTTATTACAACTGAGCTGCATGCTATTAGCTATTAGCCTTATTACAACTGAGCCGCATGCTATTAGCCTTATTACAACTGAGCCGCATGCTATTAGCTATTAGCCTTATTACAACCGAGCCGCATGCTATTAGCCTTATTACAACTGAGCTGCATGCTATTAGCTATTAGCCTTATTACAACTGAGCCGCATGCTATTAGCTATTAGCCTTATTACAACTGAGCCGCATGCTATTAGCTATTAGCCTTATTACAACTGAGCTGCATGCTATTAGCCTTATTACAACTGACCCGCATGCTATTAGATATTAGCCTTATTACAACTGAGCCACATGCTATTAGCCTTATTACAACTGAGCCGCATGCTATTAGCTATTAGCCTTATTACAGCCAGACATACAGTGTGACTGGCTGGCCGTGTGCGTTAGCAGGCTGAGAGAAGTCTCATGGCACGT
This sequence comes from Poromitra crassiceps, assembly GCF_964638095.1. NCBI lineage: Eukaryota > Metazoa > Chordata > Actinopteri > Beryciformes > Melamphaidae > Poromitra > Poromitra crassiceps. The sequence goes on along the minus strand of NC_139642.1, from coordinate 15,394,124 downwards.
GATCTTGTTCACCACAGGGCCATGTTCAAACTGCTGTAATACCAGATGCAATGACCTGTTGACCTGTGGAGGAGCCAGGCTGCACCACTATTAATATGATATGACCCACTTATTCAATCAAAACAGATCACATAACAATATGGCTACATTTCAGCTAGACCAGTGTGCAATGTGACCTTCCTGGTCAGTAGAGTATACTGTAGACTACCTGCTATCCACAGAGCCATGCTGGATCTATACACATGTTCTATAAACAGGATGTAGACATCTGTCATGTTTCGCTGCATGCTCTGTGTGTTTTATTCATTTTAGGTTTTACTAACCTTTTGTACTATTAATTTTTTGGTTCTATTAATTGTGTGTGTTTTAATCATTTTTGGTTTTACTAATCTTCCGTATTATTAATCTTTTTTGTACTATTAATCTTTTTCTCCTTCATGATTACATCAACCTGCCATGGGACTACAGGTGGAAACTAGCCCTTGGGCTATAACCTGACATGTTTACTGTACGGCTGTACTGTTCATTAATGTGTAATGTCCCACTCTTTAAATAAATGAATCTGAATCTGAATGTTGCAGATGATTTAGCAGTCCTGGCACACGCTCACCAACACATGCAGGACAAATCACAAACACGAGAAACAACTGCTGCTATGTTTGAGCTCAAGATCAACTCACACAAAAAACAAAGGTCACACGTATCAATAACAAGAACAACGCACCAATAAGCAGCATGGATCATAATCAATTAGAGGAGGTAGACAGTTTGACATATCTGGGGAGCATGATCAGATCACTGTAGACAGAGGAGCAGATGAAGATGTCAAAGCCAGAATAGAGAAAGCAAGAGCAGCATATTAAACAAAATCTGAGAAAACAAAAAAACTTTTCTCTGAAAATCTTTCAGTCAAAAGTCAAATCCATCCTGCAGTACAGATCAGAAACATGAAGAGCACCAATAGCATATCTCACTAAACTACAGATATGCATTAACCTTTGCCTCCTCCGCCTCGTGCGACTCTACTGGCCACACACCATCACCAATGCCAACCTGTAGGAACTCACCATAGAAGAACCAGTGGAACTTCAAATCAGGAGAAGGAAGTAGAGGTGGACAGGCCACACACTGAGAAGATACAAAAAGCCAATCACTAAACAGCCCCTAACATGGAACCCACAGGGGAAAAGAAACAGAGGGAGGCCAAGAACAACCTGGAGAGGAAGCACAGAACAGGAGATGAAGACTGAGGGGCTGTCAGGGCAACAGCTTGAACAACAAGACCGGAGATGATGGAGGGTTTTCGTCCATGGCCTATGTTCCTCAGGGAATACTAAGGCCTAAGCAAGTAAGTATATCTTGAGTATCACCATATTTAATTCACACCTAGAGTATCACTGATTTCACCGAAGGCAGGAGAGACGTACCCCCAATGTCAACAGGCGGGAATCAAACCCAGGACCTTCGAGACGAGAGCGCTACCACTGCCCCACTGTGCCCCCTGCTGAGAGACAGCTGTTCTCTGTCGGCTGCTGGCGAATCAAAGGACTCAAAACTGGGGCAAGCCATGACATTGGTCAAAATTAGACATCAAACAGACTCATGTTATCTCATATTTTCAGCCCTGCTCGCCTGTTTGTCCACAGGATATCAAGTAGATCACCGCACAATTTAGAACTGATTACATGTCCAAGCCCATTGGTCAAAAGGTGGCGTGGCCGTGGCCAATCACAAAAAGGTGCCTAACGGATTCACATAACATCACGAAACTGCTAGTAGAAAGGTTAGTGGAGGTATGACTCTACTGAGTGCCCTGTGGTTTAGTCAGGGAATGCTGCTGAAACCCTGATGAAACAGTCAACTAGCAGATCTGCATCATAAGGTTTCTCACACAGTCAGTGACAGACAGTGTTGATCCACACAGCATTCTGATGAAATGTGCTGCAAAATGTGCTTTCAAGCCCATCCGTTCATTTTCAAACTCTATTTTATTATAGCACAAACCTGCCAGGAGAACTCTACAACATGCAGCAACATGACGAGGCGTAGAGGCCAGAGAGTGGATGCTGAAGAGCTAGAGAAAGAAACAAGTGGAGTAGCAGCACCACATGAGCAGCAGCTTGAGTGGCTCTGTGGGGGGCTAGCAGCTGAGCTAGCTGCAGCGCCTGCTGAGCTGTGGAGTGTTGTGTCGCGCTTTGGCTGCAGGCACAACCTCCACAGCCCTGCAGGACGGTTAGCCAAAGTGTAGCATCACACACACACACACACACACACACACACACAGTCAGCCAAAGACTTTAGACCTGCTCACATCACACCGCAGCAACTGTTGCAAACTGCTGCAGTTCTTGTACTCTAGCTGCTCAACAGTTTTCACTCAGGCTTGTTCACACAGCCGGTGCTACAGTCTAAACACAGGTGCAAGCAAAACACTAATGAGGGTTTCCAAATTGCAAACCTCTGTTTACCCTGCCCTATCGACACAAAATGGCGCCCGTGAGAAGGGTCTATCGTGTGCACGAGTCGCCACATTATATATAGCAGTCACTGTAAAAAGAAAAATTTGCTTATGTCCAACAAAGTATTCTTGCCTTGATCGCCTTGACTATGTGTAACCTTCTTTCTCCTTTTTTTTCTTCTCTATATGTGTGTACTTGTGTACTCTGTGTGTACTTGTGTACTCTGTGTGTACTTGTGTACTCTGTGTGTACTTGTGTACTCTGTGTGTACTTGAGAGCAAAGCTAACCGGAGCCCAATTCCTTGTATGTGTTTGCATACTTGGCCAATAAAGCTGATTCTGATTCTGATTCAGTCTACTTGTTCACACAGTAAATGTGCTACAGTCAAATTCAGTACAGTACCGTGATTCCATGTACCAGGTGCAGTCTGGTTGTTCACACAGCACACGCTGAAGTACAGTACTGTGATTCCATGTTGACTTTTGTGGTAACTGACAGACACAATTTTGAAAAGGCAAGTGATAATTCAAACCAGATCCATCACATCCTACAATGTGTTGCATGTCAAAACGTGCATCAGTGCAGATCTACTGTATTGATCATCATCAACAACAACAGTGAAGAAGACCCTGTGATCATTGGGGGGATTCTCTCTATCCTAGCTAAACAGATGCGCCCCTCTCACCGCAAGAGGAGCGTCATCTTACAATGGAGTCATACGCCAAAGTAGTTGCCATGCGTTGAATAAAGCCGCTTGTTAAATCTTACCAACTGCTCTCTCATGGTTGAAGTGTGGTCGCAGACAGAATTTAAATATTTGTGTTTCTGTGGTGATATAATGGAGACATGATCATCTGAAATGTTTTCGATGGTGTTTTCATGTGAAATGTGTGCCGTGACACACGGAGAAAATAGAGCAAATGAGGAAAGTGGTGCTTGAGATGGTGAGGCGCGAGTGGCCGGTGTGAACGTCAAATAGCTTAGCATGAGCGCAGAGAGGAATGTGGCTGGAAACCCGCTGGTTATTTCTGCATGTGGTCTGAAGCTGCTGTTAAGAGCTGTGACTGTATTTGATTGTGTGTCAATCTTGCTGGATGCAAAAAGAGTGAAATGGAAGACAGATCTCTGATGAAGCAGCCACTGCTGCTGGTGGAGAGAGATGTTTCCTTCACTCTGATGAAGCAGCCACTGCTGCTGGTGGAGAGAGATGTTTCCTTCACTGCAACCACTGACAAAAAGAAAAGCCTCAGCTTAGATGGCACCTTGGTATGTCTCCAGAACATCTCTCTCTATATATATATATAGATTTCTCTCTCACACTCACACACACACACACACACACACAGTATGGAGCATGTAAAGGGGATTTGGTGCATGGATTCATGCTAGAATGGCTGAGAGAGAGAGAGAGAGAGAGAGAGAGAGAGAGAGAGAGAGAGAGAGAGAGAGAGAGAGATAGAGAGAGAGAGAGAGGACACACTGGATTGGCTTGGCGTGATAACAGATGCATCTCACTCTCTCTCTGTGTCACCCTTCCTCTTACCTTGCCCCTCCTTGCTCTTGCTCTCTCTCTCCCTCCTTCTCTCTCTCTCTCTCCCTCTCCCGCCCTCTCTCTCTCTCTCCCTGTCTCTCTCTCCCTCTCCCGCCCTCTCTCTCTCTCCCTCCCTCTCTCTCCCGCCCTCTCTCTCTCTCCCTCCCTGTCTCTCTCTCTCTCTCCCTCCCTGTCTCTCTCTCCCTCTCCCGCCCTCTCTCTCTCTCCCTGTCTCTCTCTCCCTCTCCCGCCCTCTCTCTCTCTCCCTCCCTGTCTCTCTCTCCCTCTCCCGCCCTCTCTCTCTCTCCCTCCCTGTCTCTCTCTCCCTCTCCCGCCCTCTCTCTCTCCCTCCCTGTCTCTCTCTCCCTCTCCCACCCTCTCTCTCTCTCCCTCCCTGTCTCTCTCTCCCTCTCCCGCCCTCTCTCTCTCCCTGTCTCTCTCCCTCTCCCGCCCTCTCTCTCTCTCCCTCCCTGTCTCTCTCTCCCTCTCCCGCCCTCTCTCTCTCTCTCCCCGTCTCTCTCTCCCTCTCCCGCCCTCTCTCTCTCTCCCTCCCTGTCTCTCCCTCTCCCGCCCTCTCTCTCTCTCTCCCTCCCTCTCTGTCTCTCTCCCTCTCCCTCCCTCTCTCTCTCTCTCTCCCTCTCCCGCCCTCTCTCTCTCTCTCTCTCCCTCCCTCTCTGTCTCTCTCTCTCTCTCCCTCCCTCTCTCTCTCCCGCCCTCTCTCTCTCTCTCTCACACTCTCTCTCTCTCTCTCTCTGGGATATTATGTAGCAATAGTCATATTATTGTAATGTGCTATGCTACTTACCTTTGTTATCTTTAATACCCAATTGTGAGTACGCTCAGAGTGTAATGGTCTGTGAAATAGGATGTACATGTTCTGCATCATTTGGATAATTGTGTTCATAAATAGCTACAATTTATAACCCAGTTGAAGTTATTTCAGGTATTTCAAGGTATATGTCCTGTCCAATCCAATTGATTCCGTGTCCTCTAAAACTTCTAAATTGACTGAAACTAAATCAGCCGAAAACTATGGAGTTGAAATATGGCCGCTTCTGGTTTAAACAGCAATTTTAGATTTAGAAAATGCTCAATAACCCCCAAACCACTCCAATATTGGCCAAATTGGCCAAGCAGTTGCTGAAATGTGTGCATATTGGTTGTAATGTTGGGCTGTGGCGATTCACTTATCTCCCGATTCGATACTATCACGATTCTTGGGTGCCGATTCGATTTATATTGCGATTCTTAAGTATTGCGATTCTACGATTATTGCGATTCGATATTGCGATTTATTGCGATTTTTGTTTATTTTTTTCTTCTTTTCTTTTTTCAGTTTGTTTGCTTTTTTACACTAGATTAGAACATGGGAAAAGTTGAATCATACACTAGAGACTGTATATTATATATCATGAGTAGGGCTGGGCGATATAGTTAAATACAGGGGTGGACTGGGATCATAATTCAGGCCGGGCATTAGATACCAAGCAGGCCAGGCCGATATGGGCCGACGCGCGTGAAATTTGGGCCGTTTGAAGCCCAATTTGGGCCGTTTGAAGCCAGATTTGGGCCGTTTGAAGCCAGATTTGGGCCGAGTCCAATTTTACAATGAGATGCACCCACTTTAACCCTGAAGTGTAATTATTACTTCAGACTAACTAATAAAGTAATAAAACCACTAGTAAACCAGTAGGCGGCACCTGGCCTGCTGTTCAGTGAGTGGCCTGACTGCAAGCACCACATTTTTTTTTTTTTTTTTTTTTTTGCGATTATCAATTCTGGAATAAAAGATTGATTCAAAAAATCGTGACATTAAAAATCGCGATACTTAGGTGAATCGATTTTTTTCCCCCACCCCTAATGTTAAGTATGACATATTGTGCTAATTATGCAAATTGCCCAACACATATCATTCAAGTTAGCATGTGTCAGTTTCTAAATGCTGGGGAGCCATGCTGTACATTTCTAACATGGAACTCAACCTTTCTCACTTCACATTGCTGAGAAACAGACTTTTAGCATTAGCCTGCTAAAGCAGCTGGTCACATTTCATTTCCTTCTACCAGACCGTCTGGCCTCCACCCCTGGGAGGGGATTTGCAGAAACTGCAAAGCGAACATTCGTTGAGTTTAAACAGCCATAAAGTGCCGTTATTGCAGAAATAGACTCAATAACAACAATTAAACAACTACATGAGTATGCAAGAGTGGAGTTTCTTGCCGGAAAGTATGTTTTTGCCGTTCTCCTGAGTGGATTTGGATTTGATTGGCTGAAGGAGTTCAGGAGGTCAAAGTGACTGTCTGAGCCTCCTCTCTGTAGTAGTGTGTCTGCTTGTTAGTGATCCAGGCAGTGAAGCTGGCTGTGTGAGCGGGACGTGACCCCCCTCTGCTCGGCTCAGAGGCACAGAGAGATGAGAGTGGCTCCAGAGTGCCACCAAATGCACCCTGCGGCCAGAACTCTGTCCAGTACGACTAAACATTTTCATTGGTTGCACTGGTGCGTCTGACATTCAGCAGGTCTGTGTCTGTTCTCTGCAAAGCGTGCTGTGTGCCAATCTCTCCCCCCTCATCACACACACACACACGCACACACACACACACACACACACACACACACACACACACACACACACACACACAGAAGGACAAGAGAAATACCAAAATAAAACCTTTCAAATTGCTTCCGTGTGCTTAGACTTGCATCCTGAATCCTTTTCTCATGTCAAACTCTGCTGAAGATAACTCAATGTAATGTGATGTCATTGATGTTTTTCTCCACAGGAGGAAGACAGAAGGAAAAGGACACAGAAATGCGTCGCCAGTTGCTGTTTTAACAGTTTTCCAGTGTTTTCGAGCGGATCTGTCACCTTCCAGAGGTGCAGTGGAGGTGCTGCTCCAGAGGAGCTGCTCAGTCAGTCCCTCACAGTGGGAGGCTGGCTGAACGTATATACTGTATGCCACTGTGTGAGTATGGAGAAAGCACACAGTCATGCTTCCCTGGAGGTTATTTACACGCTGAAGAGAAAACATGCTGAAGCTGACAGCAAACTGCAGAGAGCAGCTCAGGTCCAGGCTGCTGTACTGACAACCCATACTAGGGATGCACACAATTAATCGAAACTCGATTAATTGCTTGTTAAGGATTTACTCGAGCAAAGAAAAATGACTCGATCAAAACAAAACATAAAAGCAACGTGCATTAGATGCACATTTTTCAATGATCCTCCAGAGGGCGCAATGATATCACTGTAACAGACTATGCGAGGCTCTGTGTTTGTCCCCTCGAGAGTTGCCGTACAATAGGAAGTGGGGGACTTTGTTGTTGACCACAGAGCCGGTGTGTGCTTGGTGCTAACGCTAGGCGCTAACTGAGAATAAATGTGGAAACGTGTTATAACGTTACAGCCTGACTCTCGTTTATTGTTTTAACAAAGTGTAAGTAATAGGCGGACCCGGACACTCGGCTACATCACTATAGCCCTTTTCAGACAAGTCATAAGATGCTGTTCAAGTAGAACAGTGTTCATTGGGATAAATTGGCTCGCCTGGAGTAACCTCGCGTCACAATCTGCGTGGGTAAGTGAGCCCCTGCGGCCGTGACGGGGATTCTGGGCAAATGTTGACATGTCTAAAAAGTTATGCCTCCATGTTTTTATGTGTTTCATAGCGTAGGCTATGCTATGCAATGCTGTGAGAAATATACAACAAGTTGCTGCTGCATAAATAAATGTTTTATTGAGGAGAAAACGCATTTGGTATGGTCTGGAAAATTGTGTATTTTTAATTACAATTAATCGATTGATTGATTGTTAACGTTACCAATGATCGAGTTTGGAATTTGCGGAAAATGTGCATCCCTATACTATATACTGATGTGACATTCATATTTTTGTATGGTAATTTCGGGTAAATGCATGAAATATGGTATGCAGTTAACAAATATTTATGAAACAGTGAACTTTGTGTTCAGCAAGATCATCTTTTTCAGAAAACGCTTCAAAAGCAGCTAGCAGCCGCTAGCTGGTTAGCTCTTCTAGCAGACAATACAGTGTTGTGGAACAGGCAAAGGTTTACCACATATTTCTAGTCATGTGCGGTTA
>NC_139642.1:15326034-15381034 GCF_964638095.1 Poromitra crassiceps | reverse complement strand
TGTGTGGGCGTGTACTGGGAATATCTGGCATTCCTGTGTTACAAAAGTGCTGTACTGTCTGCTAGATGTGCTAAACAGCCGGTTAGCTTGCCGGCTACTCAGCTAACATAGCTCTAACTGTTGTACTTGAATATCAGCACTCATGGAACGCCTCTTGTCCAATCAAATTGCTCGACTGGAACTACCTCTTGTCTAACTAATTGTTAGTTGTGTAATTAATAAATTATATATGTTTTGTGAAGCACATTCACACAGGATAATGAAATGTGCTGAAATCACTGTTTCCCTACTTACAACAAAGCTCCCCTTCAGTAGCTTCAGTTACAACACTTTACTTTACTGTCTCATCCCTTCAGTAGCTTCAGTTACAACACTTTACTTTAGTGTCTCATCCCTTCAGTAGCTTCAGTTACAACACTTTACTTTACTGTCTCATCCCTTCAGTAGCTTCAGTTACAACACTTTACTTTACTGTCTCATCCCTTCAGTAGCTTCAGTTACAACACTTTACTTTACTGTCTCATCCCTTCAGTAGCTTCAGTTACAACACTTTACTTTAGTGTCTCATCCCTTCAGTAGCTTCAGTTACAACACTTTACTTTACTGTCTCATCCCTTCAGTAGCTTCAGTTACAACACTTTACTGTCTCATCCCTTCAGTAGCTTCAGTTACAACACTTTACTTTACTGTCTCATCCCTTCAGTAGCTTCAGTTACAACACTTTACTTTAGTGTCTCATCCCTTCAGTAGCTTCAGTTACAACACTTTACTTTACTGTCTCATCCCTTCAGTAGCTTCAGTTACAACACTTTACTTTACTGTCTCATCCCTTCAGTAGCTTCAGTTACAACACTTTACTTTAGTGTCTCATCCCTTCAGTAGCTTCAGTTACAACACTTTACTTTACTGTCTCATCCCTTCAGTAGCTTCAGTTACAACACTTTACTTTACTGTCTCATCCCTTCAGTAGCTTCAGTTACAACACTTTACTTTACTGTCTCATCCCTTCAGTAGCTTCAGTTACAACACTTTACTTTACTGTCTCATCCCTTCAGTAGCTTCAGTTACAACACTTTACTTTAGTGTCTCATCCCTTCAGTAGCTTCAGTTACAACACTTTACTTTACTGTCTCATCCCTTCAGTAGCTTCAGTTACAACACTTTACTTTACTGTCTCATCCCTTCAGTAGCTTCAGTTACAACACTTTACTTTAGTGTCTCATCCCTTCAGTAGCTTCAGTTACAACACTTTACTTTACTGTCTCATCCCTTCAGTAGCTTCAGTTACAACACTTTACTTTACTGTCTCATCCCTTCAGTAGCTTCAGTTACAACACTTTACTTTACTGTCTCATCCCTTCAGTAGCTTCAGTTACAACACTTTACTTTACTGTCTCATCCCTTCAGTAGCTTCAGTTACAACACTTTACTTTAGTGTCTCATCCCTTCAGTAGCTTCAGTTACAACACTTTACTTTAGTGTCTCATCCCTTCAGTAGCTTCAGTTACAACACTTTACTTTACTGTCTCATCCCTTCAGTAGCTTCAGTTACAACACTTTACTTTACTGTCTCATCCCTTCAGTAGCTTCAGTTACAACACTTTACTTTAGTGTCTCATCCCTTCAGTAGCTTCAGTTACAACACTTTACTTTAGTGTCTCATCCCTTCAGTAGCTTCAGTTACAACACTTTACTTTAGTGTCTCATCCCTTCAGTAGCTTCAGTTACAACACTTTACTTTACTGTCTCATCCCTTCAGTAGCTTCAGTTACAACACTTTACTTTACTGTCTCATCCCTTCAGTAGCTTCAGTTACAACACTTTACTTTACTGTCTCATCCCTTCAGTAGCTTCAGTTACAACACTTTACTTTACTGTCTCATCCCTTCAGTAGCTTCAGTTACAACACTTTACTTTACTGTCTCATCCCTTCAGTAGCTTCAGTTACAACACTTTACTTTACTGTCTCATCCCTTCAGTAGCTTCAGTTACAACACTTTACTTTACTGTCTCATCCCTTCAGTAGCTTCAGTTACAACACTTTACTTTACTGTCTCATCCCTTCAGTAGCTTCAGTTACAACACTTTACTTTACTGTCTCATCCCTTCAGTAGCTTCAGTTACAACACTTTACTTTAGTGTCTCATCCCTTCAGTAGCTTCAGTTACAACACTTTACTTTACTGTCTCATCCCTTCAGTAGCTTCAGTTACAACACTTTACTTTACTGTCTCATCCCTTCAGTAGCTTCAGTTACAACACTTTACTTTACTGTCTCATCCCTTCAGTAGCTTCAGTTACAACACTTTACTTTACTGTCTCATCCCTTCAGTAGCTTCAGTTACAACACTTTACTTTAGTGTCTCATCCCTTCAGTAGCTTCAGTTACAACACTTTACTTTACTGTCTCATCCCTTCAGTAGCTTCAGTTACAACACTTTACTTTACTGTCTCATCCCTTCAGTAGCTTCAGTTACAACACTTTACTTTACTGTCTCATCCCTTCAGTAGCTTCAGTTACAACACTTTACTTTACTGTCTCATCCCTTCAGTAGCTTCAGTTACAACACTTTACTTTAGTGTCTCATCCCTTCAGTAGCTTCAGTTACAACACTTTACTTTACTGTCTCATCCCTTCAGTAGCTTCAGTTACAACACTTTACTTTAGTGTCTCATCCCTTCAGTAGCTTCAGTTACAACACTTTACTTTACTGTCTCATCCCTTCAGTAGCTTCAGTTACAACACTTTACTTTACTGTCTCATCCCTTCAGTAGCTTCAGTTACAACACTTTACTTTACTGTCTCATCCCTTCAGTAGCTTCAGTTACAACACTTTACTTTACTGTCTCATCCCTTCAGTAGCTTCAGTTACAACACTTTACTTTACTGTCTCATCCCTTCAGTAGCTTCAGTTACAACACTTTACTTTACTGTCTCATCCCTTCAGTAGCTTCAGTTACAACACTTTACTTTACTGTCTCATCCCTTCAGTAGCTTCAGTTACAACACTTTACTTTACTGTCTCATCCCTTCAGTAGCTTCAGTTACAACACTTTACTTTAGTGTCTCATCCCTTCAGTAGCTTCAGTTACAACACTTTACTTTACTGTCTCATCCCTTCAGTAGCTTCAGTTACAACACTTTACTTTACTGTCTCATCCCTTCAGTAGCTTCAGTTACAACACTTTACTTTAGTGTCTCATCCCTTCAGTAGCTTCAGTTACAACACTTTACTTTAGTGTCTCATCCCTTCAGTAGCTTCAGTTACAACACTTTACTTTACTGTCTCATCCCTTCAGTAGCTTCAGTTACAACACTTTACTTTACTGTCTCATCCCTTCAGTAGCTTCAGTTACAACACTTTACTTTACTGTCTCATCCCTTCAGTAGCTTCAGTTACAACACTTTACTTTAGTGTCTCATCCCTTCAGTAGCTTCAGTTACAACACTTTACTTTACTGTCTCATCCCTTCAGTAGCTTCAGTTACAACACTTTACTTTAGTGTCTCATCCCTTCAGTAGCTTCAGTTACAACACTTTACTTTACTGTCTCATCCCTTCAGTAGCTTCAGTTACAACACTTTACTTTAGTGTCTCATCCCTTCAGTAGCTTCAGTTACAACACTTTACTTTACTGTCTCATCCCTTCAGTAGCTTCAGTTACAACACTTTACTTTAGTGTCTCATCCCTTCAGTAGCTTCAGTTACAACACTTTATTTTACTGTCTCATCCCTTCAGTAGCTTCAGTTACAACACTTTACTTTAGTGTCTCATCCCTTCAGTAGCTTCAGTTACAACACTTTACTTTACTGTCTCATCCCTTCAGTAGCTTCAGTTACAACACTTTACTTTACTGTCTCATCCCTTCAGTAGCTTCAGTTACAACACTTTACTTTACTGTCTCATCCTTCAGTAGCTTCAGTTACAACACTTTACTTCAGTGTCTCATCCCTTCAGTAGCTTCAGTTACAACACTTTACCTTAGTGTCTCATCCCTTCAGTAGCTTCAGTTACAACACTTTACTTTACTGTCTCATCCCTTCAGTAGCTTCAGTTACAACACTTTACTTTACTGTCTCATCCCTTCAGTAGCTTCAGTTACAACACTTTGACTTTAGTGTCTCATCCCTTCAGTAGCTTCAGTTACAACACTTTACTTTACTGTCTCATCCCTTCAGTAGCTTCAGTTACAACACTTTACTTTAGTGTCTCATCCCTTCAGTAGCTTCAGTTACAACACTTTACTTTACTGTCTCATCCCTTCAGTAGCTTCAGTTACAACACTTTACTTTACTGTCTCATCCCTTCAGTAGCTTCAGTTACAACACTTTACTTTACTGTCTCATCCCTTCAGTAGCTTCAGTTACAACACTTTACTTTACTGTCTCATCCCTTCAGTAGCTTCAGTTACAACACTTTACTTTAGTGTCTCATCCCTTCAGTAGCTTCAGTTACAACACTTTACCTTAGTGTCTCATCCCTTCAGTAGCTTCAGTTACAACACTTTACTGTCTCATCCCTTCAGTAGCTTCAGTTACAAACACTTTACTTTACTGTCTCATCCCTTCAGTAGCTTCAGTTACAACACTTTACTTTAGTGTCTCATCCCTTCAGTAGCTTCAGTTACAACACTTTACCTTAGTGTCTCATCCCTTCAGTAGCTTCAGTTACAACACTTTACTTTAGTGTCTCATCCCTTCAGTAGCTTCAGTTACAACACTTTACTTTACTGTCTCATCCCTTCAGTAGCTTCAGTTACAACACTTTACTTAGTGTCTCATCCCTTCAGTAGCTTCAGTTACAACACTTTACTTTAGTGTCTCATCCCTTCAGTAGCTTCAGTTACAACACTTTACTTTACTGTCTCATCCCTTCAGTAGCTTCAGTTACAACACTTTACTTTACTGTCTCATCCCTTCAGTAGCCTCAGTTACAACACTTTACTTTACTGTCTCATCCCTTCAGTAGCTTCAGTTACAACACTTTACTTTACTGTCTCATCCCTTCAGTAGCTTCAGTTACAACACTTTACTTTACTGTCTCATCCCTTCAGTAGCTTCAGTTACAACACTTTACTTTACTGTCTCATCCCTTCAGTAGCTTCAGTTACAACACTTTACTTTAGTGTCTCATCCCTTCAGTAGCTTCAGTTACAACACTTTACCTTAGTGTCTCATCCCTTCAGTAGCTTCAGTTACAACACTTTACTTGTCTCATCCCTTCAGTAGCTTCAGTTACACACTTTACTTTACTGTCTCATCCCTTCAGTAGCTTCAGTTACAACACTTTACTTTACTGTCTCATCCCTTCAGTAGCTTCAGTTACAACACTTTACTTTACTGTCTCATCCCTTCAGTAGCTTCAGTTACAACACTTTACTTTACTGTCTCATCCCTTCAGTAGCTTCAGTTACAACACTTTACTTTACTGTCTCATCCCTTCAGTAGCTTCAGTTACAACACTTTACTTTAGTGTCTCATCCCTTCAGTAGCTTCAGTTACAACACTTTACCTTACTGTCTCATCCCTTCAGTAGCTTCAGTTACAACACTTTACTTTACTGTCTCATCCCTTCAGTAGCTTCAGTTACAACACTTTACTTTACTGTCTCATCCCTTCAGTAGCTTCAGTTACAACACTTTACTTCAGTGTCTCATCCCTTCAGTAGCTTCAGTTACAACACTTTACTTAGTGTCTCATCCCTTCAGTAGCTTCAGTTACAACACTTTACTTTACTGTCTCATCCCTTCAGTAGCTTCAGTTACAACACTTTACTTTACTGTCTCATCCCTTCAGTAGCTTCAGTTACAACACTTTACTTTAGTGTCTCATCCCTTCAGTAGCTTCAGTTACAACACTTTACTTTACTGTCTCATCCCTTCAGTAGCTTCAGTTACAACACTTTACTTTAGTGTCTCATCCCTTCAGTAGCTTCAGTTACAACACTTTACTTTACTGTCTCATCCCTTCAGTAGCTTCAGTTACAACACTTTACTTTACTGTCTCATCCCTTCAGTAGCTTCAGTTACAACACTTTACTTTACTGTCTCATCCCTTCAGTAGCTTCAGTTACAACACTTTACTTTACTGTCTCATCCCTTCAGTAGCTTCAGTTACAACACTTTACTTTAGTGTCTCATCCCTTCAGTAGCTTCAGTTACAACACTTTACTTTACTGTCTCATCCCTTCAGTAGCTTCAGTTACAACACTTTACTTTACTGTCTCATCCCTTCAGTAGCTTCAGTTACAACACTTTACTTTACTGTCTCATCCCTTCAGTAGCTTCAGTTACAACACTTTACTTTACTGTCTCATCCCTTCAGTAGCTTCAGTTACAACACTTTACTTTAGTGTCTCATCCCTTCAGTAGCTTCAGTTACAACACTTTACTTTACTGTCTCATCCCTTCAGTAGCTTCAGTTACAACACTTTACTTTAGTGTCTCATCCCTTCAGTAGCTTCAGTTACAACACTTTACTTTACTGTCTCATCCCTTCAGTAGCTTCAGTTACAACACTTTACTTTACTGTCTCATCCCTTCAGTAGCTTCAGTTACAACACTTTACTTTACTGTCTCATCCCTTCAGTAGCTTCAGTTACAACACTTTACTTTACTGTCTCATCCCTTCAGTAGCTTCAGTTACAACACTTTACTTTACTGTCTCATCCCTTCAGTAGCTTCAGTTACAACACTTTACTTTACTGTCTCATCCCTTCAGTAGCTTCAGTTACAACACTTTACTTTACTGTCTCATCCCTTCAGTAGCTTCAGTTACAACACTTTACTTTACTGTCTCATCCCTTCAGTAGCTTCAGTTACAACACTTTACTTTAGTGTCTCATCCCTTCAGTAGCTTCAGTTACAACACTTTACTTTACTGTCTCATCCCTTCAGTAGCTTCAGTTACAACACTTTACTTTACTGTCTCATCCCTTCAGTAGCTTCAGTTACAACACTTTACTTTAGTGTCTCATCCCTTCAGTAGCTTCAGTTACAACACTTTACTTTAGTGTCTCATCCCTTCAGTAGCTTCAGTTACAACACTTTACTTTACTGTCTCATCCCTTCAGTAGCTTCAGTTACAACACTTTACTTTACTGTCTCATCCCTTCAGTAGCTTCAGTTACAACACTTTACTTTACTGTCTCATCCCTTCAGTAGCTTCAGTTACAACACTTTACTTTAGTGTCTCATCCCTTCAGTAGCTTCAGTTACAACACTTTACTTTACTGTCTCATCCCTTCAGTAGCTTCAGTTACAACACTTTACTTTAGTGTCTCATCCCTTCAGTAGCTTCAGTTACAACACTTTACTTTACTGTCTCATCCCTTCAGTAGCTTCAGTTACAACACTTTACTTTAGTGTCTCATCCCTTCAGTAGCTTCAGTTACAACACTTTACTTTACTGTCTCATCCCTTCAGTAGCTTCAGTTACAACACTTTACTTTAGTGTCTCATCCCTTCAGTAGCTTCAGTTACAACACTTTATTTTACTGTCTCATCCCTTCAGTAGCTTCAGTTACAACACTTTACTTTAGTGTCTCATCCCTTCAGTAGCTTCAGTTACAACACTTTACTTTACTGTCTCATCCCTTCAGTAGCTTCAGTTACAACACTTTACTTTACTGTCTCATCCCTTCAGTAGCTTCAGTTACAACACTTTACTTTACTGTCTCATCCCTTCAGTAGCTTCAGTTACAACACTTTACTTCAGTGTCTCATCCCTTCAGTAGCTTCAGTTACAACACTTTACCTTAGTGTCTCATCCCTTCAGTAGCTTCAGTTACAACACTTTACTTTACTGTCTCATCCCTTCAGTAGCTTCAGTTACAACACTTTACTTTACTGTCTCATCCCTTCAGTAGCTTCAGTTACAACACTTTACTTTAGTGTCTCATCCCTTCAGTAGCTTCAGTTACAACACTTTACTTTACTGTCTCATCCCTTCAGTAGCTTCAGTTACAACACTTTACTTTAGTGTCTCATCCCTTCAGTAGCTTCAGTTACAACACTTTACTTTACTGTCTCATCCCTTCAGTAGCTTCAGTTACAACACTTTACTTTACTGTCTCATCCCTTCAGTAGCTTCAGTTACAACACTTTACTTTACTGTCTCATCCCTTCAGTAGCTTCAGTTACAACACTTTACTTTACTGTCTCATCCCTTCAGTAGCTTCAGTTACAACACTTTACTTTAGTGTCTCATCCCTTCAGTAGCTTCAGTTACAACACTTTACCTTAGTGTCTCATCCCTTCAGTAGCTTCAGTTACAACACTTTACTGTCTCATCCCTTCAGTAGCTTCAGTTACAA
Organism: Poromitra crassiceps; assembly: GCF_964638095.1. Taxonomy (NCBI): domain Eukaryota; kingdom Metazoa; phylum Chordata; class Actinopteri; order Beryciformes; family Melamphaidae; genus Poromitra; species Poromitra crassiceps. The sequence goes on along the minus strand of NC_139642.1, from coordinate 15,372,720 downwards.
CACTTTACTTTACTGTCTCATCCCTTCAGTAGCTTCAGTTACAACACTTTACTTTAGTGTCTCATCCCTTCAGTAGCTTCAGTTACAACACTTTACCTTAGTGTCTCATCCCTTCAGTAGCTTCAGTTACAACACTTTACTTTAGTGTCTCATCCCTTCAGTAGCTTCAGTTACAACACTTTACTTTACTGTCTCATCCCTTCAGTAGCTTCAGTTACAACACTTTACTTTAGTGTCTCATCCCTTCAGTAGCTTCAGTTACAACACTTTACTTTAGTGTCTCATCCCTTCAGTAGCTTCAGTTACAACACTTTACTTTACTGTCTCATCCCTTCAGTAGCTTCAGTTACAACACTTTACTTTACTGTCTCATCCCTTCAGTAGCCTCAGTTACAACACTTTACTTTACTGTCTCATCCCTTCAGTAGCTTCAGTTACAACACTTTACTTTACTGTCTCATCCCTTCAGTAGCTTCAGTTACAACACTTTACTTTACTGTCTCATCCCTTCAGTAGCTTCAGTTACAACACTTTACTTTACTGTCTCATCCCTTCAGTAGCTTCAGTTACAACACTTTACTTTAGTGTCTCATCCCTTCAGTAGCTTCAGTTACAACACTTTACCTTAGTGTCTCATCCCTTCAGTAGCTTCAGTTACAACACTTTACTGTCTCATCCCTTCAGTAGCTTCAGTTACAACACTTTACTTTACTGTCTCATCCCTTCAGTAGCTTCAGTTACAACACTTTACTTTACTGTCTCATCCCTTCAGTAGCTTCAGTTACAACACTTTACTTTACTGTCTCATCCCTTCAGTAGCTTCAGTTACAACACTTTACTTTACTGTCTCATCCCTTCAGTAGCTTCAGTTACAACACTTTACTTTACTGTCTCATCCCTTCAGTAGCTTCAGTTACAACACTTTACTTTAGTGTCTCATCCCTTCAGTAGCTTCAGTTACAACACTTTACCTTACTGTCTCATCCCTTCAGTAGCTTCAGTTACAACACTTTACTTTACTGTCTCATCCCTTCAGTAGCTTCAGTTACAACACTTTACTTTACTGTCTCATCCCTTCAGTAGCTTCAGTTACAACACTTTACTTCAGTGTCTCATCCCTTCAGTAGCTTCAGTTACAACACTTTACCTTAGTGTCTCATCCCTTCAGTAGCTTCAGTTACAACACTTTACTTTACTGTCTCATCCCTTCAGTAGCTTCAGTTACAACACTTTACTTTACTGTCTCATCCCTTCAGTAGCTTCAGTTACAACACTTTACTTTAGTGTCTCATCCCTTCAGTAGCTTCAGTTACAACACTTTACTTTACTGTCTCATCCCTTCAGTAGCTTCAGTTACAACACTTTACTTTAGTGTCTCATCCCTTCAGTAGCTTCAGTTACAACACTTTACTTTACTGTCTCATCCCTTCAGTAGCTTCAGTTACAACACTTTACTTTACTGTCTCATCCCTTCAGTAGCTTCAGTTACAACACTTTACTTTACTGTCTCATCCCTTCAGTAGCTTCAGTTACAACACTTTACTTTACTGTCTCATCCCTTCAGTAGCTTCAGTTACAACACTTTACTTTAGTGTCTCATCCCTTCAGTAGCTTCAGTTACAACACTTTACCTTAGTGTCTCATCCCTTCAGTAGCTTCAGTTACAACACTTTACTGTCTCATCCCTTCAGTAGCTTCAGTTACAACACTTTACTTTACTGTCTCATCCCTTCAGTAGCTTCAGTTACAACACTTTACTTTAGTGTCTCATCCCTTCAGTAGCTTCAGTTACAACACTTTACCTTAGTGTCTCATCCCTTCAGTAGCTTCAGTTACAACACTTTACTTTAGTGTCTCATCCCTTCAGTAGCTTCAGTTACAACACTTTACTTTACTGTCTCATCCCTTCAGTAGCTTCAGTTACAACACTTTACTTTAGTGTCTCATCCCTTCAGTAGCTTCAGTTACAACACTTTACTTTAGTGTCTCATCCCTTCAGTAGCTTCAGTTACAACACTTTACTTTACTGTCTCATCCCTTCAGTAGCTTCAGTTACAACACTTTACTTTACTGTCTCATCCCTTCAGTAGCCTCAGTTACAACACTTTACTTTACTGTCTCATCCCTTCAGTAGCTTCAGTTACAACACTTTACTTTACTGTCTCATCCCTTCAGTAGCTTCAGTTACAACACTTTACTTTACTGTCTCATCCCTTCAGTAGCTTCAGTTACAACACTTTACTTTACTGTCTCATCCCTTCAGTAGCTTCAGTTACAACACTTTACTTTAGTGTCTCATCCCTTCAGTAGCTTCAGTTACAACACTTTACCTTAGTGTCTCATCCCTTCAGTAGCTTCAGTTACAACACTTTACTGTCTCATCCCTTCAGTAGCTTCAGTTACAACACTTTACTTTACTGTCTCATCCCTTCAGTAGCTTCAGTTACAACACTTTACTTTACTGTCTCATCCCTTCAGTAGCTTCAGTTACAACACTTTACTTTACTGTCTCATCCCTTCAGTAGCTTCAGTTACAACACTTTACTTTACTGTCTCATCCCTTCAGTAGCTTCAGTTACAACACTTTACTTTACTGTCTCATCCCTTCAGTAGCTTCAGTTACAACACTTTACTTTAGTGTCTCATCCCTTCAGTAGCTTCAGTTACAACACTTTACCTTAGTGTCTCATCCCTTCAGTAGCTTCAGTTACAACACTTTACTTTAGTGTCTCATCCCTTCAGTAGCTTCAGTTACAACACTTTACTTTACTGTCTCATCCCTTCAGTAGCTTCAGTTACAACACTTTACTTTAGTGTCTCATCCCTTCAGTAGCTTCAGTTACAACACTTTACTTTAGTGTCTCATCCCTTCAGTAGCTTCAGTTACAACACTTTACTTTAGTGTCTCATCCCTTCAGTAGCTTCAGTTACAACACTTTACTTTACTGTCTCATCCCTTCAGTAGCTTCAGTTACAACACTTTACTTTACTGTCTCATCCCTTCAGTAGCTTCAGTTACAACACTTTACTTTACTGTCTCATCCCTTCAGTAGCTTCAGTTACAACACTTTACTTTAGTGTATCATCCCTTCAGTAGCTTCAGTTACAACACTTTACTTTACTGTCTCATCCCTTCAGTAGCTTCAGTTACAACACTTTACTTTACTGTCTCATCCCTTCAGTAGCTTCAGTTACAACACTTTACTTTAGTGTCTCATCCCTTCAGTAGCTTCAGTTACAACACTTTACCTTAGTGTCTCATCCCTTCAGTAGCTTCAGTTACAACACTTTACTTTAGTGTCTCATCCCTTCAGTAGCTTCAGTTACAACACTTTACTTTACTGTCTCATCCCTTCAGTAGCTTCAGTTACAACACTTTACTTTACTGTCTCATCCCTTCAGTAGCTTCAGTTACAACACTTTACTTTACTGTCTCATCCCTTCAGTAGCTTCAGTTACAACACTTTACTTTACTGTCTCATCCCTTCAGTAGCTTCAGTTACAACACTTTACTTTACTGTCTCATCCCTTCAGTAGCTTCAGTTACAACACTTTACTTTACTGTCTCATCCCTTCAGTAGCTTCAGTTACAACACTTTACTTTACTGTCTCATCCCTGCAGTAGCTTCAGTTACAACACTTTACTTTACTGTCTCATCCCTTCAGTAGCTTCAGTTACAACACTTTACTTTACTGTCTCATCCCTTCAGTAGCTTCAGTTACAACACTTTACTTTACTGTCTCATCCCTTCAGTAGCTTCAGTTACAACACTTTACTTTACTGTCTCATCTGCTTCACTGAAGCTCCAGCTGCTGGTGACTGAATTAAATATTCAAAGCCAAGACGCTGCTCCATTACATCTAATGTCAACGTAGATGTCTTCTGCATCATTTCCTCAACTCAGCCTGACGCGTGGTTCCTGTGGAAACCCGGGGATCTGGACTAGAATTTAAAATCAGGTTCTGAGGGTTTGAAGCAAGCTTGGCAGAGAGAAACATGAGGTTGTAATGACAGACTCTGGGTCGACAGGGTGGGAGAGGTTTTAAAACAATACAATCTGTCACTTTCTGACATGATTACGATGCGTCCAAAACCTTCCTCTATAGATCGCAGCACTGCCTCATTTTGACCACGTGTGCAGCAAGCGCGTGGGCGAGAAAGTCATGCATTCATTCATTCATTCAGGGACGGGAATTGATAGCAGTGATGATGTCATCAGTGATGATGTCATTAATTGATTGAGTGAAAATTGTAGCCTTCCTCAGTTGCTCTAAATGGGCCTTTGTTACACCATTGCTGAAGCAGGTCCTATGGAGATGCAGGGCTACAGAGTCTTGACAATGATTGAGTCACAAAATGAGCATTCAGCACCCTGGACAGCAGCACTGAGTGCTCACTGTTCACATGGAGAACCTGCAGAGACAATTCAGACGTGGCCACCTCCTGCTCTAAAACACTCTTTTCTAACAAGCGTTGCACTTTGAGGATTTGTGTCATTTGTAATTGTGGCATTACGCTGATGTGTTGACAATTTAATGTGAAATATTGTTTCATAAATAAGAAAGGAGCCTTCTGAGTACCTTTCCATAGTCAAACCGGTGCACAATCAACATAGAACAGGTCTATTTTCATTCCAACTCAAAGAAATCATTATAACAGCTGCCTACTATCGGTAAGAGGTGAATTTCCCCCATGCAAAATTCGGTATCGGTCTCAAGAATCCTCTGGGTTGGGCTGTAGTAGCACCTCCACCTCATGTTGAGCCAGGAAAAAGCCTGTTCTGTAAATACTAACAAGAAGCATCAGGCACATCCAGGCCAGATAAGGCAGGTCTGAGCCCAAAGTGCACAAAACATGAACAAAGAATCTAACAGCTCGCACACTGCAGGCCTCCAAAGCTCCCTTCATTTATTTCACCCAGGCAGTGTTTGAAGCAGCCCCTGCTCATTGTTACCTGACAAAGAGCACTGCTCCAAATGTTACCTGACAAAGAGCACTGCTCCAAATGTTACCTGACAAAGAGCACTGCTCCAAATGTTACCTGACAAAGAGCACTGCTCCAAATGTTACCTGACAAAGAGCACTGCTCCAAATGTTACCTGACAAAGAGCACTGCTCCAAATGTTACCTGACAAAGAGCACTGCTCCAAATGTTACCTGACAAAGAGCACTGCTCCAAATGTTACCTGACAAAGAGCACTGCTCCAAATGTTACCTGACAAAGAGCACTGCTCCAAATGTTACCTGACAAAGAACACTGCTCCAAATGTTACCTGACAAAGAGCACTGCTCCAAATGTTACCTGACAAAGAACACTGCTCCAAATGTTACCTGACAAAGAGCACTGCTCCAAATGTTACCTGACAAAGAACACTGCTCCAAATGTTACCTGACAAAGAGCACTGCTCCAAATGTTACCTGACAAAGAGCACTGCTCCAAATGTTACCTGACAAAGAACACTGCTCCAAATGTTACCTGACAAAGAACACTGCTCCAAATGTTACCTGACAAAGAACACTGCTCCAAATGTTACCTGACAAAGAGCACTGCTCCAAATGTTACCTGACAAAGAACACTGCTCCAAATGTTACCTGACAAAGAACACTGCTCCAAATGTTACCTGACAAAGAACACTGCTCCAAATGTTACCTGACAAAGAACACTGCTCCAAATGTTATCTGACAAAGAGCACTGCTCCAAATGTTACCTGACAAAGAACACTGCTCCAAATGTTACCTGACAAAGAGCACTGCTCCAAATGTTACCTGACAAAGAACACTGCTCCAAATGTTACCTGACAAAGAACACTGCTCCAAATGTTACCTGACAAAGAACACTGCTCCAAATGTTACCTGACAAAGAACACTGCTCCAAATGTTACCTGACAAAGAGCACTGCTCCAAATGTTACCTGACAAAGAACACTGCTCCAAATGTTACCTGACAAAGAACACTGCTCCAAATGTTACCTGACAAAGAACACTGCTCCAAATGTTACCTGACAAAGAGCACTGCTCCAAATGTTACCTGACAAAGAACACTGCTCCAAATGTTACCTGACAAAGAACACTGCTCCAAATGTTACCTGACAAAGAACACTGCTCCAAATGTTACCTGACAAAGAGCACTGCTCCAAATGTTACCTGACAAAGAGCACTGCTCCAAATGTTACCTGACAAAGAGCACTGCTCCAAATGTTACCTGACAAAGAGCACTGCTCCAAATGTTACCTGACAAAGAGCACTGCTCCAAATGTTACCTGACAAAGAGCACTGCTCCAAATGTTACCTGACAAAGAGCACTGCTCCAAATGTTACCTGACAAAGAACACTGCTCCAAATGTTACCTGACAAAGAGCACTGCTCCAAATGTTACCTGACAAAGAGCACTGCTCCAAATGTTACCTGACAAAGAACACTGCTCCAAATGTTACCTGACAAAGAGCACTGCTCCAAATGTTACCTGACAAAGAGCACTGCTCCAAATGTTACCTGACAAAGAACACTGCTCCAAATGTTACCTGACAAAGAGCACTGCTCCAAATGTTACCTGACAAAGAACACTGCTCCAAATGTTACCTGACAAAGAGCACTGCTCCAAATGTTACCTGACAAAGAACACTGCTCCAAATGTTACCTGACAAAGAGCACTGCTCCAAATGTTACCTGACAAAGAACACTGCTCCAAATGTTACCTGACAAAGAGCACTGCTCCAAATGTTACCTGACAAAGAACACTGCTCCAAATGTTACCTGACAAAGAGCACTGCTCCAAATGTTACCTGACAAAGAACACTGCTCCAAATGTTACCTGACAAAGAACACTGCTCCAAATGTTACCTGACAAAGAACACTGCTCCAAATGTTACCTGACAAAGAACACTGCTCCAAATGTTACCTGACAAAGAGCACTGCTCCAAATGTTACCTGACAAAGAACACTGCTCCAAATGTTACCTGACAAAGAACACTGCTCCAAATGTTACCTGACAAAGAACACTGCTCCAAATGTTACCTGACAAAGAACACTGCTCCAAATGTTACCTGACAAAGAACACTGCTCCAAATGTTACCTGACAAAGAGCACTGCTCCAAATGTTACCTGACAAAGAACACTGCTCCAAATGTTACCTGACAAAGAACACTGCTCCAAATGTTACCTGACAAAGAACACTGCTCCAAATGTTACCTGACAAAGAGCACTGCTCCAAATGTTACCTGACAAAGAGCACTGCTCCAAATGTTACCTGACAAAGAACACTGCTCCAAATGTTACCTGACAAAGAACACTGCTCCAAATGTTACCTGACAAAGAGCACTGCTCCAAATGTTACCTGACAAAGAACACTGCTCCAAATGTTACCTGACAAAGAGCACTGCTCCAAATGTTACCTGACAAAGAGCACTGCTCCAAATGTTACCTGACAAAGAGCACTGCTCCAAATGTTACCTGACAAAGAGCACTGCTCCAAATGTTACCTGACAAAGAACACTGCTCCAAATGTTACCTGACAAAGAGCACTGCTCCAAATGTTACCTGACAAAGAACACTGCTCCAAATGTTACCTGACAAAGAGCACTGCTCCAAATGTTACCTGACAAAGAGCACTGCTCCAAATGTTACCTGACAAAGAACACTGCTCCAAATGTTACCTGACAAAGAACACTGCTCCAAATGTTACCTGACAAAGAGCACTGCTCCAAATGTTACCTGACAAAGAACACTGCTCCAAATGTTACCTGACAAAGAACACTGCTCCAAATGTTACCTGACAAAGAACACTGCTCCAAATGTTACCTGACAAAGAGCACTGCTCCAAATGTTACCTGACAAAGAGCACTGCTCCAAATGTTACCTGACAAAGAACACTGCTCCAAATGTTACCTGACAAAGAACACTGCTCCAAATGTTACCTGACAAAGAGCACTGCTCCAAATGTTACCTGACAAAGAACACTGCTCCAAATGTTACCTGACAAAGAGCACTGCTCCAAATGTTACCTGACAAAGAGCACTGCTCCAAATGTTACCTGACAAAGAGCACTGCTCCAAATGTTACCTGACAAAGAGCACTGCTCCAAATGTTACCTGACAAAGAACACTGCTCCAAATGTTACCTGACAAAGAGCACTGCTCCAAATGTTACCTGACAAAGAGCACTGCTCCAAATGTTACCTGACAAAGAGCACTGCTCCAAATGTTACCTGACAAAGAGCACTGCTCCAAATGTTACCTGACAAAGAGCACTGCTCCAAATGTTACCTGACAAAGAACACTGCTCCAAATGTTACCTGACAAAGAGCACTGCTCCAAATGTTACCTGACAAAGAGCACTGCTCCAAATGTTACCTGACAAAGAACACTGCTCCAAATGTTACCTGACAAAGAACACTGCTCCAAATGTTACCTGACAAAGAGCACTGCTCCAAATGTTACCTGACAAAGAGCACTGCTCCAAATGTTACCTGACAAAGAACACTGCTCCAAATGTTACCTGACAAAGAGCACTGCTCCAAATGTTACCTGACAAAGAACACTGCTCCAAATGTTACCTGACAAAGAACACTGCTCCAAATGTTACCTGACAAAGAGCACTGCTCCAAATGTTACCTGACAAAGAGCACTGCTCCAAATGTTACCTGACAAAGAACACTGCTCCAAATGTTACCTGACAAAGAGCACTGCTCCAAATGTTACCTGACAAAGAACACTGCTCCAAATGTTACCTGACAAAGAGCACTGCTCCAAATGTTACCTGACAAAGAACACTGCTCCAAATGTTACCTGACAAAGAGCACTGCTCCAAATGTTACCTGACAAAGAGCACTGCTCCAAATGTTACCTGACAAAGAACACTGCTCCAAATGTTACCTGACAAAGAACACTGCTCCAAATGTTACCTGACAAAGAGCACTGCTCCAAATGTTACCTGACAAAGAACACTGCTCCAAATGTTACCTGACAAAGAGCACTGCTCCAAATGTTACCTGACAAAGAGCACTGCTCCAAATGTTACCTGACAAAGAACACTGCTCCAAATGTTACCTGACAAAGAGCACTGCTCCAAATGTTACCTGACAAAGAGCACTGCTCCAAATGTTACCTGACAAAGAGCACTGCTCCAAATGTTACCTGACAAAGAGCACTGCTCCAAATGTTACCTGACAAAGAGCACTGCTCCAAATGTTACCTGACAAAGAGCACTGCTCCAAATGTTACCTGACAAAGAACACTGCTCCAAATGTTACCTGACAAAGAGCACTGCTCCAAATGTTACCTGACAAAGAGCACTGCTCCAAATGTTACCTGACAAAGAACACTGCTCCAAATGTTACCTGACAAAGAGCACTGCTCCAAATGTTACCTGACAAAGAGCACTGCTCCAAATGTTACCTGACAAAGAACACTGCTCCAAATGTTACCTGACAAAGAGCACTGCTCCAAATGTTACCTGACAAAGAGCACTGCTCCAAATGTTACCTGACAAAGAGCACTGCTCCAAATGTTACCTGACAAAGAGCACTGCTCCAAATGTTACCTGACAAAGAGCACTGCTCCAAATGTTACCTGACAAAGAACACTGCTCCAAATGTTACCTGACAAAGAACACTGCTCCAAATGTTACCTGACAAAGAGCACTGCTCCAAATGTTACCTGACAAAGAGCACTGCTCCAAATGTTACCTGACAAAGAACACTGCTCCAAATGTTACCTGACAAAGAGCACTGCTCCAAATGTTACCTGACAAAGAGCACTGCTCCAAATGTTACCTGACAAAGAGCACTGTGACAAACGTTACCTGACAAAGAACACTGTGACAAACGTTACCTCAGTGTACTGTGAAAGCTTGAGATGTTACCTCAGTGTACTGTGAAAGCTTGAGATGTTACCTCAGTGTACTGTGAAAGCTTGAGATGTTACCTCTGTGTACTGTGAAAGCTTGAGATGTTACCTCAGTGTACTGTGAAAGCTTGAGATGTTACCTCTGTGTACTGTGAAAGCTTGAGATGTTACCTCAGTGTACTGTGAACGCTTGAGATGTTACCTTGGTGTACTGTGAAAGCTTGAGATGTTACCTCAGTGTACTGTGAAAGCTTGAGATGTTACCTCAGTGTACTGTGAAAGCTTGAGATGTTACCTCAGTTCACTGTGAAAGCTTGAGATGTTACCTCAGTGTACTGTGAAAGCTTGAGATGTTACCTCAGTTCACTGTGAAAGCTTGAGATGTTACCTCAGTTCACTGTGAAAGCTTGAGATGTTACCTTGGTGTACTGTGAAAGCTTGAGATGTTACCTCAGTGTACTGTGAAAGCTTGAGATGTTACCTCAGTGTACTGTGAAAGCTTGAGATGTTACCTTGGTGTACTGTGAAAGCTTGAGATGTTACCTTGGTGTACTGTGAAAGCTTGAGATGTTACCTTGGTGTACTGTGAAAGCTTGAGATGTTACCTCAGTGTACTGTGAAAGCTTGAGATGTTACCTCAGTGTACTGTGAAAGCTTGAGATGTTACCTCAGTTCACTGTGAAAGCTTGAGATGTTACCTCAGTGTACTGTGAAAGCTTGAGATGTTACCTCAGTTCACTGTGAAAGCTTGAGATGTTACCTTGGTGTACTGTGAAAGCTTGAGATGTTACCTTGGTGTACTGTGAAAGCTTGAGATGTTACCTCTGTGTACTGTGAAAGCTTGAGATGTTACCTCTGTGTACTGTGAAAGCTTGAGATGTTACCTTAGTGTACTGTGAAAGCTTGAGATGTTACCTCTGTGTACTGTGAAAGCTTGAGATGTTACCTCAGTGTACTGTGAAAGCTTGAGATGTTACCTCAGTGTACTGCGAAAGCTTGAGATGTTACCTCAGTGTACTGTGAAAGCTTGAGATGTTACCTTGGTGTACTGTGAAAGCTTGAGATGTTACCTCAGTGTACTGTGAAAGCTTGAGATGTTACCTTGGTGTACTGTGAAAGCTTGATATGTTACCTTGGTGTACTGTGAAAGCTTGAGATGTTACCTCTGTGTACTGCGAAAGCTTGAGAGGTTACCTCTGTGTACTGTGAAAGCTTGAGATGTTACCTCTGTGTACTGTGAAAGCTTGAGATGTTACCTCTGTGTACTGTGAAAGCTTGAGATGTTACCTCAGTTCACTGTGAAAGCTTGAGATGTTACCTCTGTGTACTGTGAAAGCTTGAGATGTTACCTCTGTGTACTGTGAAAGCTTGAGATGTTACCTCAGTTCACTGTGAAAGCTTGAGATGTTACCTCAGTTCACTGTGAAAGCTTGAGATGTTACATCAGTGTACTGTGAAAGCTTGAGATGTTACCTCTGTGTACTGTGAAAGCTTGAGATGTTACCTCAGTTCACTGTGAAAGCTTGAGATGTTACATCAGTGTACTGTGAAAGCTTGAGATGTTACCTCAGTTCACTGTGAAAGCTTGAGATGTTACCTTGGTGTACTGTGAAAGCTTGAGATGTTACCTCAGTGTACTGCGAAAGCTTGAGATGTTACCTCTGTGTACTGTGAAAGCTTGAGATGTTACCTCTGTGTACTGTGAAAGCTTGAGATGTTACCTCAGTTCACTGTGAAAGCTTGAGATGTTACCTCTGTGTACTGTGAAAGCTTGAGATGTTACCTCAGTTCACTGTGAAAGCTTGAGATGTTACCTCAGTGTACTGTGAAAGCTTGAGATGTTACCTTGGTGTACTGTGAAAGCTTGAGATGTTACCTTGGTGTACTGTGAAAGCTTGAGATGTTACCTTGGTGTACTGTGAAAGCTTGAGATGTTACCTTGGTGTACTGTGAACGCTTGAGATGTTACCTTGGTGTACTGTGAAAGCTTGAGATGTTACCTTGGTGTACTGTGAAAGCTTGAGATGTTACCTTGGTGTACTGTGAAAGCTTGAGATGTTACCTTGGTGTACTGTGAAAGCTTGAGATGTTACCTTGGTGTACTGTGAAAGCTTGAGATGTTACCTCTGTGTACTGTGAAAGCTTGAGATGTTACCTCTGTGTACTGTGAAAGCTTGAGATGTTACCTTGGTGTACTGTGAAAGCTTGAGATGTTACCTCAGTGTACTGCGAAAGCTTGAGATGTTACCTCAGTGTACTGTGAAAGCTTGAGATGTTACCTTGGTGTACTGTGAAAGCTTGAGATGTTACCTTGGTGTACTGTGAAAGCTTGAGATGTTACCTCTGTGTACTGCGAAAGCTTGAGATGTTACCTCTGTGTACTGTGAAAGCTTGAGATGTTACCTCTGTGTACTGTGAAAGCTTGAGATGTTACCTCAGTTCACTGTGAAAGCTTGAGATGTTACCTCAGTGTACTGTGAAAGCTTGAGATGTTACCTCTGTGTACTGCGAAAGCTTGAGATGTTACCTCTGTGTACTGTGAAAGCTTGAGATGTTACCTCTGTGTACTGTGAAAGCTTGAGATGTTACCTCAGTTCACTGTGAAAGCTTGAGATGTTACCTCTGTGTACTGTGAAAGCTTGAGATGTTACCTCAGTTCACTGTGAAAGCTTGAGATGTTACCTTGGTGTACTGTGAAAGCTTGAGATGTTACCTTGGTGTACTGTGAAAGCTTGAGATGTTACCTTGGTGTACTGTGAAAGCTTGAGATGTTACCTTGGTGTACTGTGAAAGCTTGATATGTTACCTCAGTTCACTGTGAAAGCTTGAGATGTTACCTTGGTGTACTGTGAAAGCTTGAGATGTTACCTCAGTTCACTGTGAAAGCTTGAGATGTTACCTTGGTGTACTGTGAAAGCTTGAGATGTTACCTTGGTGTACTGTGAAAGCTTGAGATGTTACCTTGGTGTACTGTGAAAGCTTGAGATGTTACCTCAGTTCACTGTGAAAGCTTGATATGTTACCTCAGTGTACTGTGAAAGCTTGAGATGTTACCTTGGTGTACTGTGAAAGCTTGAGATGTTACCTTGGTGTACTGTGAAAGCTTGAGATGTTACCTTGGTGTACTGTGAAAGCTTGAGATGTTACCTTGGTGTACTGTGAACGCTTGAGATGTTACCTTGGTGTACTGTGAAAGCTTGAGATGTTACCTTGGTGTACTGTGAAAGCTTGAGATGTTACCTTGGTGTACTGTGAAAGCTTGAGATGTTACCTTGGTGTACTGTGAAAGCTTGAGATGTTACCTCTGTGTACTGTGAAAGCTTGATATGTTACCTCAGTGTACTGTGAAAGCTTGATATGTTACCTCAGTGTACTGTGAAAGCTTGAGATGTTACCTCTGTGTACTGTGAAAGCTTGAGATGTTACCTTAGTGTACTGTGAAAGCTTGAGATGTTACCTCTGTGTACTGTGAAAGCTTGAGATGTTACCTCAGTGTACTGTGAAAGCTTGAGATGTTACCTCAGTGTACTGCGAAAGCTTGAGATGTTACCTCAGTGTACTGTGAAAGCTTGAGATGTTACCTTGGTGTACTGTGAAAGCTTGAGATGTTACCTCAGTGTACTGTGAAAGCTTGAGATGTTACCTTGGTGTACTGTGAAAGCTTGATATGTTACCTTGGTGTACTGTGAAAGCTTGAGATGTTACCTCTGTGTACTGCGAAAGCTTGAGAGGTTACCTCTGTGTACTGTGAAAGCTTGAGATGTTACCTCTGTGTACTGTGAAAGCTTGAGATGTTACCTCTGTGTACTGTGAAAGCTTGAGATGTTACCTCAGTTCACTGTGAAAGCTTGAGATGTTACCTCTGTGTACTGTGAAAGCTTGAGATGTTACCTCTGTGTACTGTGAAAGCTTGAGATGTTACCTCAGTTCACTGTGAAAGCTTGAGATGTTACCTCAGTTCACTGTGAAAGCTTGAGATGTTACATCAGTGTACTGTGAAAGCTTGAGATGTTACCTCTGTGTACTGTGAAAGCTTGAGATGTTACCTCAGTTCACTGTGAAAGCTTGAGATGTTACATCAGTGTACTGTGAAAGCTTGAGATGTTACCTCAGTTCACTGTGAAAGCTTGAGATGTTACCTTGGTGTACTGTGAAAGCTTGAGATGTTACCTCAGTGTACTGCGAAAGCTTGAGATGTTACCTCTGTGTACTGTGAAAGCTTGAGATGTTACCTCTGTGTACTGTGAAAGCTTGAGATGTTACCTCAGTTCACTGTGAAAGCTTGAGATGTTACCTCTGTGTACTGTGAAAGCTTGAGATGTTACCTCAGTTCACTGTGAAAGCTTGAGATGTTACCTCAGTGTACTGTGAAAGCTTGAGATGTTACCTTGGTGTACTGTGAAAGCTTGAGATGTTACCTTGGTGTACTGTGAAAGCTTGAGATGTTACCTTGGTGTACTGTGAAAGCTTGAGATGTTACCTTGGTGTACTGTGAACGCTTGAGATGTTACCTTGGTGTACTGTGAAAGCTTGAGATGTTACCTTGGTGTACTGTGAAAGCTTGAGATGTTACCTTGGTGTACTGTGAAAGCTTGAGATGTTACCTTGGTGTACTGTGAAAGCTTGAGATGTTACCTTGGTGTACTGTGAAAGCTTGAGATGTTACCTCTGTGTACTGTGAAAGCTTGAGATGTTACCTCTGTGTACTGTGAAAGCTTGAGATGTTACCTTGGTGTACTGTGAAAGCTTGAGATGTTACCTCAGTGTACTGCGAAAGCTTGAGATGTTACCTCAGTGTACTGTGAAAGCTTGAGATGTTACCTTGGTGTACTGTGAAAGCTTGAGATGTTACCTTGGTGTACTGTGAAAGCTTGAGATGTTACCTCTGTGTACTGCGAAAGCTTGAGATGTTACCTCTGTGTACTGTGAAAGCTTGAGATGTTACCTCTGTGTACTGTGAAAGCTTGAGATGTTACCTCAGTTCACTGTGAAAGCTTGAGATGTTACCTCAGTGTACTGTGAAAGCTTGAGATGTTACCTCTGTGTACTGCGAAAGCTTGAGATGTTACCTCTGTGTACTGTGAAAGCTTGAGATGTTACCTCTGTGTACTGTGAAAGCTTGAGATGTTACCTCAGTTCACTGTGAAAGCTTGAGATGTTACCTCTGTGTACTGTGAAAGCTTGAGATGTTACCTCAGTTCACTGTGAAAGCTTGAGATGTTACCTTGGTGTACTGTGAAAGCTTGAGATGTTACCTTGGTGTACTGTGAAAGCTTGAGATGTTACCTTGGTGTACTGTGAAAGCTTGAGATGTTACCTTGGTGTACTGTGAAAGCTTGATATGTTACCTCAGTTCACTGTGAAAGCTTGAGATGTTACCTTGGTGTACTGTGAAAGCTTGAGATGTTACCTCAGTTCACTGTGAAAGCTTGAGATGTTACCTTGGTGTACTGTGAAAGCTTGAGATGTTACCTTGGTGTACTGTGAAAGCTTGAGATGTTACCTTGGTGTACTGTGAAAGCTTGAGATGTTACCTCAGTTCACTGTGAAAGCTTGATATGTTACCTCAGTGTACTGTGAAAGCTTGAGATGTTACCTTGGTGTACTGTGAAAGCTTGAGATGTTACCTTGGTGTACTGTGAAAGCTTGAGATGTTACCTTGGTGTACTGTGAAAGCTTGAGATGTTACCTTGGTGTACTGTGAACGCTTGAGATGTTACCTTGGTGTACTGTGAAAGCTTGAGATGTTACCTTGGTGTACTGTGAAAGCTTGAGATGTTACCTTGGTGTACTGTGAAAGCTTGAGATGTTACCTTGGTGTACTGTGAAAGCTTGAGATGTTACCTCTGTGTACTGTGAAAGCTTGATATGTTACCTCAGTGTACTGTGAAAGCTTGATATGTTACCTCAGTGTACTGTGAAAGCTTGAGATGTTACCTCTGTGTACTGTGAAAGCTTGAGATGTTACCTCAGTGTACTGTGAAAGCTTGAGATGTTACCTTGGTGTACTGTGAAAGCTTGATATGTTACCTTGGTGTACTGTGAAAGCTTGATATGTTACCTCAGTGTACTGTGAAAGCTTGAGATGTTACCTCAGTGTACTGTGAAAGCTTGAGATGTTACCTTGGTGTACTGTGAAAGCTTGAGATGTTACCTTGGTGTACTGTGAAAGCTTGATATGTTACCTTGGTGTACTGTGAAAGCTTGATATGTTACCTTGGTGTACTGTGAAAGCTTGATATGTTACCTCAGTGTACTGTGAAAGCTTGAGATGTTACCTCAGTGTACTGTGAAAGCTTGAGATGTTACCTCAGTGTACTGTGAAAGCTTGAGATGTTACCTTGGTGTACTGTGAAAGCTTGAGATGTTACCTTGGTGTACTGTGAAAGCTTGAGATGTTACCTCAGTGTACTGTGAAAGCTTGAGATGTTACCTTGGTGTACTGTGAAAGCTTGAGATGTTACCTCAGTGTACTGTGAAAGCTTGAGATGTTACCTTGGTGTACTGTGAACGCTTGAGATGTTACCTTGGTGTACTGTGAAAGCTTGAGATGTTACCTCAGTGTACTGTGAAAGCTTGAGATGTTACCTCAGTGTACTGTGAAAGCTTGAGATGTTACCTTGGTGTACTGTGAAAGCTTGATATGTTACCTTGGTGTACTGTGAAAGCTTGAGATGTTACCTTGGTGTACTGTGAACGCTTGAGATGTTACCTTGGTGTACTGTGAAAGCTTGAGATGTTACCTCAGTGTACTGTGAAAGCTTGAGATGTTACCTCAGTGTACTGTGAAAGCTTGAGATGTTACCTTGGTGTACTGTGAAAGCTTGATATGTTACCTTGGTGTACTGTGAAAGCTTGAGATGTTACCTTGGTGTACTGTGAACGCTTGAGATGTTACCTTGGTGTACTGTGAAAGCTTGAGATGTTACCTCAGTGTACTGCGAAAGCTTGAGATGTTACCTCAGTGTACTGTGAAAGCTTGAGATGTTACCTTGGTGTAGTAAATGAAGTATAGCTAAGCTTTGGAGGCCTGAGTGTGTGAGCTGTTTAATTGTAAACACAGACAGCCTGAGCCCGACCTGACCTGATCAATGAACAGAACATGTGGGCTGAACCCGGCCCTACCCCACAGGCTTCTGCAGGCCCGCTGGGCTCAGGCTCAATCTGCCTCGCTTCTGCTCTTCCCAGAGACAATGGGCTTATTTTTAGCATGGTACCTCTCTCTCTCTCTCTCTCTCTCTCACACACACACACACACACACAGGCCCAGGTTCTGAATCATTTAGGTTTAGAGGTGTATGCCAAGTTCTTCCTCCCGGCTCCTCCTCTCTCCCCTCGCCTCCTTTCCCCCCTCTCCTCTCCTCCTCTCTCTCCTCATCCCCCTCCCCTCTCTTCCTCTCCTCCTCCCTCTCTCCTCCCTCCCTCTCCTCTCTTCCTCTGTCCATCTCCTCCTCTCTCTCTCCTCTGGCCCCCCTCTCCTCCCTCCCTATCCTCTCTTCCTCTCCTCTAGAGATGCTCCGATCGATCGGCACTTGATCGGAATCGGCCGATTTGGCCTTTTCGGCTTTGATCGGAGTTATCAAAAGTGCCGATCAAACAAGGCCGATCAGAATGACACAAAATCTGCAAGAACTACTACCAGAGACGTTTCAATATAGAGATAGTGCACTCCCAGGCTGCCAAGTAGTATTCTTCCGGTCTCCTAAAGGGCAGCTTGTGATTGGCTGTCTCTCCGTGTCATGAAGCTTCATTGGCTCCCAAGTTTCCTTAGGGGGCGTGGTGGTAGTGGCGAAAAAGTGTTTGGAAGTTGCACTCTCTCTATAGCGAAAGCAGCTTGGGCGAGAACAAACAGCAGAGCAGCTAACATGGCGTCGCCTGTCTGGCAATTTTACAACTTGTTGCCGTTTGCATTGTGTGCTCAAAGGAGATACCGCATGGGCGAATGTGACAATCCGCCAGGAGAATGGATATCACTTTGTAGTTAGTCAAACTCAGGCATGCGCTGCGCTGCGCACGGAGGGAAGAGGCGCAACAGAGTGAAGCCTGCCCTGTACCCCGCGGCCTCTCACCAGGCAAGACCGCGGCTTCACCAAACACCCTGCGGCCTAGCGGAGCGCTGCAGCTCAACTAACTACAGGAGCTTGCTGAGCAGCGGGCTTTTTTCACTCTGAAAACAATTGAAACCACCGCCACAACTTTATTTCACCAGAGGCGAAGTCAGCAACACAAAGACTGATGGAAATAACAGTCAGCAACGACAGCAAGAAACGAAAAGAAATAAATGCAAAGCTAATGGAATTCATATGTCTTGATCAGCAGCCGCTGTCTGTTGTGGAAGACCTCGGGTTCAAACGCCTCATATCCTGCTTGGATCCACGTTACACGCTGCCAGGACGTAAATATTTAACTGACGTTTGCCTGCCGGAATTATACCAAATTGTTTACAAGCACATCGAGAGCCTTATGAAAGACAACACCACGTCAATCAGCTTCACGACTGACATTTGGAGTTCGAGTGTCTGTCCTATGTCCATGCTGAGCCTAACTGCGCAGTTTATTGATGAAAAGTTCGACCTGAACAAAGTTGTACTTCACTCACAAGAGTTTTCTGGGTCACACACCGCGGAGGCTATCGCTGCAGCTTTCACAGACATGTTCCAAGCTGTGTTGGTGCACATGTTGTGTACATACTAGTATTATATTTTTTGTTTTATAAGACTATTTATTTTTCCACAGGAAAGTTACAGTATACAGTCTACTCTGTAATAAATAATAATAAAACGGTTGCCAACTCATGATACTTTCTCATCTCCTAATTTTAATACTTAATATACAATGTCGATGTTGTTAAGAATAATTAAATATATGAATAATGCGACACAATAAATAGAAGGCTTGAATTGATGGATTTGACGCGGTGATCGGTGATCGGCCATATCGGGATCGGCAGATACTGCTTCCAGTGATCGGTGATCGGTGATCGGCCTCAAAAAAGCTGATCGGAGCATCTCTACTCTCCTCCTCTCTCTCTCCTCCCTCCCTCTCCTCTCTTCCTCTCTCTCTCCTCCATCCCCCTCTCCTCCCTCCCTATCCTCTCCTCCTCTGTCCATCTCCTCCTCTCTCTCTCCTCCGGCCCCCCTCTCCTCCCTCCCTATCCTCTCTTCCTCTCCTCATCTCTCTCTCCTCCCTCCCCATCCTCTCCTCCTCTGTCCATCTCCTCCTCTCTCTCTCCTCCGGCCCCCCTCTCCTCCCTCCCTATCCTCTCTTCCTCATCTCTCTCTCCTCCCTCCCTATCCTCTCCTCCTCTGTCCATCTCCTCCTCTCTCTCCCCTCCGGCCCCCCTCTCCTCCCTCCCTATCCTCTCTTCCTCTCCTCCTCTCTCTCTCCTCATCCCCCTCTCCTCCCTCCCTATCCTCTCCTCCTCTGCCTCCCCTGACCTCTAAAGGGATGGAAGAGGAATGAGAAGAATAACATGTTAAAGAAACACACAAGGCTGAACTGTACAGTTAAACACACCCCGTTGGCCTAATTAGCAGCCTAATTAGCTTGAGTGCAGGACCTGTAGGCACACGGCTGCAAACATGAAGCAAACAAATGTTGCTTTACTAACAGCCTCGTTAGGACGAGGGCAAAGTCTACAGGGCGACAGTGGAGAAGAGCACGTTATGCTAACGCACAGAGAGGTGTTAGGAGGGTTATGGCCATGTCAATATGCATACATACTAGTGTAGTTGGATGCAAACAAACGGACTGAGGTTAATTAAACGCTAACGACCTCAGATAGTGCCTATAGACTCCATTATAGCAAGGGTGCTTAACCTTCTACAGACAGAAGGCTCACGAAGCAGAATTCAGCCTGGTCTCAGCAGCCTGCAGGCTCATTGTATTATCGTACCTCTTCACAGCTGAACGCTGCACAAACAACAAGGCCAAAGTCCCACACAGCTAATTAACAAAGGTCAAAGTACAGGTCCTTACACATCGGGAGTGTTTTTTTTAATCGCACGTCAATAATATTTTCCATGCAACCCGGCATATCAACGGTGTGTTATTGCGGCGTTTATTTTTTCGGAACCAAGGTTGATTTTTCAGAAATCTCTTCCCGACGTGTCGTGTACACATCTGTGGCTGTGATTGACAGGTGGGTCAAAATTCACATCGCAATTTCGTGCTGGTATATTCGCATCGCTCTTGGTGTGTAAACAGCCTTTATTCACCTTATTCACCACGCCCACTTTTTCTCTCTTCCGCGTTCAACGCAAACATATTTGTTCTTCCGGTTCAGCGCTAGTTGCCTTCTGTGGCTAATATTAACCGCTAGTTAGTTATGTTATATGGCAGTAAAATGCCACTGAATGACCAAATTGATATAACTTTTAACCATTTCGAGTAACACTGTTTCCATACGGATCACCAGCGTTAGTTTGTTGTTTATAATGTGGCTATATTCATAATGTTTCTATCTCGGATGCGTTATTTCGAATCGCACATAGGTTGGCATAACCTATGTGCGTTTCAGGACGCAACAGCCTCGACTGCACTAATGTGGAGTGTGCGTGGCCATTTTGCCTGCAGGGTTTTTGGCAAGTCAAAACGGAAATACTATTACGAAATGACGTAATGCGGAAGCGTCCATGTGTGGGCAAAGAATAAGGTGAATAGACCACACAGCTAATTAATGAGCTAATTAACAGTCTGAGTGAAAAATCATAAAATGTAATAATGAAAATAAATAAGCAGAGTGGAGACATTCTGGCTCACCTGTCATGAAAACACATCACAGATTCCTCTTTAATTACAAAGCAAACACGTAGGCCACAGAGCCAGCAGCCTTCTCCTCTCCACAAGCAGCATCTCCATCATATCCATCACAACTAACCATGAGGAAGGATGGTATCAGAAGGTATGGATCCCAAACATCAAAAGGCTGTGAGAAGTAAACAGATCTAGACTTTCTATTAGGTCCAACATACAAAAAATATACTTTGCCAGATTTGAACTGAAAGTGCAATTCTTGATATTCCCTCGACAAACTCCCAGTATACTGTAGCTCTTGGTAGCAAAGCATCAAATCAATGATGATGCTGCAGCCAGAGATGTTCCATCATGTGATCATCTCTGGTGACAATTAGTGACTGAATTTAAACGCTTCAACAATCAGAGAAATAAATGGCCCTCGTTTATGAAGATGATCTTGCTGAACACAAAGTTGGCCCTTTCATAAACTTGTATTAACCACAGAGCTTATTTCAGGCATTGAACCAAAATCCCCAAACAAACAAAAACCCCAATGGTTTTGAGACGAGGCAACCATGAAGTGCTCACATCCAAATTTAACTTCGAATGTGGGGGAGGAGGGCATGTTCGAATGTATAATTGACCTTTTTCTTTTTATTAATCTTTTTTTTTTTTTATTAACCAAAATTAACCAACTGCTGCTTGCTGGTAATGTTAATCCCATGTCAGAAAAAGTCTCCAGATTTGTCGCGTTAGTCTCTTCTGAGAAAGATTGTCTCCAGGGTCTGAAAAGTTGTCTCGAGTTGGATGCAGCAAAAAAAAAAAAATTTTACCAAAAAACTTTGAATATATTAGAACATTTTGCGTGCAATTAAAGTTCATTCGAACTTTATTTGGGGAAAAAGTGACAGCCCTAACAGTGTACATAAACAGTATTCCCTGCTCCCTGCTGCCTGTTCAGGGAATGTCGGTTAAGGGAACTTCCCTCAACAAACCTCCTTCATTCAGAACACCCTGCAACGTCACCAACACAGACATTCCTCTGTGCGTGACCCTGGTATCAAACAAAACTAGCTACTAACGACAGCAGCTAACATTAGCACTGCTAACGTTTGTAATATTGCAGTACACTGCTATGCTAGCCAAATCAATGTTCATTTAGCTTGCTGCGTGTAGTTATATAAGGTGAACAATAGCTCATTTCCGTAAAGTATTTGCTTCATAGATTATTAGTTGTTTTTAGTTAATTAACCACAAACAGTCACATCCATAATGATAATTTCAGTTACAATGACAATATTTACATAATATGTAAATTCCTTTTATACGCTCCAATATTTGTATTTAGCCTATTTTCAGTTAGGTGCAATGACTGATGGGATGATCTCGTCAACTGGGCGAAGTGAACAAGCGTTCAGTTCTTCCCAACACAGCTCAGTTCACAAGTTCCCTTTGAACTGAACATGTTCTGTGCAGGTTGGAATCTGACTTAACACTGAATCCCCTGTGCAGTCGTCAGTCCACTGCAGAACTACTTCTCAATCTGAAAGCACCTCAGGTCTTAGAGGCTGTGGCCACACTGATTCATGGTGTCTGTCTGTCTGCGTTCACTTCTCTGTTCACTTCCATTCATTTTCAAGGACAGCTGTCCGTGAGGCGTGAGGCACATGTTCAGCTCTGGACCCACACGTTGGAAAACTCAGCATAAGGCTAAACGTGAAACAGACGAGGGCAGCAGCTACTGCTAGCTATAGCTTATTACATCTCTATGACATCTCACTTTAATACTTTATATCTCTCTCTCTCTCTCTCTCTCTCTCTCTCTCTCTCTCTCTCTCTCCCCTCCATCCATCCACCTCTCTCTGTCATGTGTAGAGGAGCTCACAATAGGATTAGCTGCCCTCCACTCAGCTGAGCCACAGAGAAAGAAGAAGAACACACCAGAGAGAGAGAGAGAGAGTCTGTCTGTCTGACCTGGACTGAACACTGTTGAAGGTCATACATTTAGGCCATTTACTTTAACACTATTTCAGACACATTGACACACTGAGAGGGAGGGAGGGATGTGTGTGTGTGTGTGTGTGTGTGTGTGTGTGTGTGTGTGTGTGTGTGTGTGTGTGTGTGTGTGTGTGTGTCTGTGTGTGTGTGTGTGTGTGTGTGTGTGTGTGTGTGTGTGTGTGTGACAGGAGTCAGAGGTTTAGGCTTTCCTCTGCTGTCACATTTGAGCCGCGTCACACTCCTCCTATAGGCTATAAAAAGATGCCTGCTATCCTCCACAATGCATCACAGCTGTCTCTCTACCGCTCTCTCTCTCTCCCTCTCCTCCATGCACAGTCTTTCTCAAGGCTTTCACACACACGCATGCACGCGCACGCACGCACGCACGCACGCACACACGCACGCACGCACACACACACACACACACACACACACACACACACACACACACACACACACACACACACACTCTATCCCCTCTCTCTCTCTCTGGCTATTGACTCTTCTCATAATAGCACATCTCTCTCTCTCTCTCTCTCCACCATTATATTGTCAATGTCTCTCTCTCGACTCCCTGACTCGCATATCATATATTTTCTGACTTGTGTTTTTTCTCTCCATTAACTCTGTTCTCATCTGTCTGTCTCTGTTACTGCTTCATTCACCATCTTTCTCTCTTCATCCTCTCTCTGTGTCTCTGTGTCTCTTTCTCTCTCTGTCTGTGTATATGTCTCTCTTCATCCTCTCTATGTGTGTCTGTCTCTTTCTCTCTCTCTGTGTGTCTGTCTGTCTCTTTCTCTCTTCATCCTCTCTCTGTGTCTCTGTCTCTTTATCTGTCTCTCTGTGTCTCTGTCTCTTTCTCTCTTCATCCTCTCTCTGTGTCTCTGTCTCTTTATCTGTCTCTCTGTGTCTCTGTCTGTCTCTTTCTCTCTTCATCCTCTCTCTGTGTCTCTGTGTCTCTTTCTCTCTCTGTGTCTGTCTGTCTCTTTCTCTCGTCATCCTCTCTCTGTGTCTCTGTGTGTCTCTTTATCACTCTGTCTGTCTCTTTCTCTCTCTCTCTGTGTCTCTGTCTATTTCTCTATCTCTGTGTATCTGTCTCTCTTCATCCTCTCTCTGTGTCTCTGTCTGTCTCTTTCTCTCTCTCTCTGTGTCTCTGTCTCTTTCTCTCTTCATCCTATCTGTGTCTCTTTCTCTCTCTGTGTGTCTCTGTCTCTTTATCTCTCTCTCTCTGTCTGTCTGTCTCTTTCTCTCTCTCTCTATGTGTCTATTTCTCTCTCTCTTTCTGTGTCTCTTTATCTCTCTCTTTCTGTGTCTCTTTATCTCTCTCTCTGTGTCTCTGTCTGTCTCTTTCTCTCTCTCTGTGTGTGTCTATCTCTCTCTCTCTCTCTCTCTCTCTCTCTGTCTCTTTATCTCTCTCTCTCTGTGTCTCTGTCTGTCTCTCCCTCTCTCTGTCTCTTTATCTCTCTATCTGTGTGTCTCTGTCTATCTCTCTCTCTCTCTCTCTCTCTCTCTCTCTCTCTGTCTATTTATCTCTCTCTGTGTCTCTTTATCTCTCTGTCTGTGTGTCTCTGTCTGTCTCTTTCTCTCTCTTTGTGTGTCTCTTTATCTCTCTCTCTGTGTCTCTGTCTGTCTCTTTCTCTCTCTCTCTGTCTGTCTCTTTATCTCTGTCTGTGTGTCTCTTTCTCTCTCTCTCTCTGTGTCTCTTTATCTCTCTCTCTCTGTGTCTCTGTCTGTCTCTTTCTCTCTCTCTCTCTCTGTCTCTTTATCTCTCTCTCTGTGTCTCTGTCTGTCTCTTTCTCTCTCTCTCTCTGTCTCTTTATCTCTCTCTCTCTGTGTCTCTGTCTGTCTCTTTCTCTCTTTGTGTCTCTGTCTGTCTCTCTCTCTCTCTGTGTGTCTCTTTTTCTCTCACTCTCTGATTTCCCACCATTTTCTCCCCAATTGCACTTGGCCGATTTCCCCCCTTGCTGCCCCGGTCTCTGCTCCACCCTCTGCAGATCTGGGGAGAGCCGAGACTAGCAGCATGCTTCCTCCGACACATGCGCAGTAGCCAGCAGCTTCTTTACACTTGACAGTGGGGATTTCACTGGCAGCATGTAGCACATGGGAGGATCACGCTATTCCCACCAGTTCCCTTCCACCCCGACCAGAGGAGGCGCTAGACCAGGGCACATACCCCTAATCTGGCTTCCCTCACCCAGACACAGCCAATCGTGCCTGTGTGGACGCCTGAGCAAGCCAGAGGTAACACGTGGGTGTGAACCTGCGACCCTCGTGTTGGTAGGCAGGGAATCTACCACTACTCTGTCTCTCTGTCTGTCTCTCTGTCTGTCTCTCTTTTCTACTCTTGTCTTGTTCATTAAAACACACCTCTCTCCCTGCTGTCTGTCTTCAGTACTTTTTGCTGCTTCGATGCTACTGACAGCACCAACCCCACTCTCACCCCAACTCCTCACATACTGACTACAACACCCACAATGCCCTGCATGGTGGAGTCTAGGCTCTTTGCTGCTTCGATGCTACTGACAGTACCAACCCACTCTCACCCCAACTCCTCACATACTGACTACAACACCCACAATGCCCTGCATGGTGGAGTCTAGGCTCTTTGCTCTTCCTACTCGCTCTTGGACTGAACGGTCGCAAATTCCTCCCTCTCCTGCTTTTCCTCTGACTTCCCTACAGCCTGCCCACTGCTCCAAAAAAGCTTCTCCTTTCCGATGTCTCTTCAAAATCTGAGGAATTATGGAACTAATAAGCTGGTCTCTCAACGCAATTGATAAAATTATCTCCATGAAGCACGCTGGTTCCGGGGAGCCAAAGTGCCCAGATGGTACGTTTTCTGCTGGGTATGTGATGGACGGATGGATGAAATGGCAGACTTTATGCCTTGCCATTTTGACCGTTGAGGACGTCGAAGATGTTTACCTATTCGGATTCATGATAGCTGGACATTTGCTGATGGGATTTGGCATCGCAGTCGTCTATCGTAAAATTTGCATGTTAATGGGGAAAAATGAAAGCCCAAAGATAGCCATTATCATGAATATGATTAACGAGTTGGCTCGTATTGTGAACTCTCAGACTATTTCGATAACGGAACGCATACTAAAGGTGGATAGTATGTTTGCAGACGTGAACAGAAAGTTGGATGAGATTCTGGAGATAATGAAGTCATAATATGGGACTGAAGTGTTTTAAGTTGAAGAGATGAGCTCCGAGGGAAAGATTTGGAATATACTTGTCACTCGGATAACCAAATTATCCATCATTGTTTTTCTTTCGGACTCCCAAACTGCCTGTTGGTGTATGAAAATTCTCCCTGTGGAGGGGCCTGTGGAAACGAGGAGCCTAAACACCCCACAGTTCACCCTTTACCTAAACACCTGCAAGATAAGGACTTTGGACGAGGCTGTATCCATAGCGACCGCTATGTTTTCGCTTACCATCCGGGAAGGAAACGGCCCCCTTTATCAGGCCTACTGCACACAAGGACATATGGACATTCCTGACCACATTCCACTCACTCAAACAGACACGCACACACCCACACAATCTATCCTCCCCCCCCATGCCGTCCGGTCCAGCCTATCAGCACTTGCAACTACCCACTAGACGCTCACCCCCCCCCCCCCCCCCCCCCCACCCCTTTCTCTCGATCACAGCGTATTGGAGCCATGATACATGGATGCTGCTATGAGCTGATAACATAGCCTCCAGTCCAATGAGGACGAGCTTCTCCCCCCCCTTCCCACTGCTAAACCCCGGTTCCCAGCAAACCCACTCCCTCCCCGTCCTAGTTTTCTTGTTTTCTACGTATGTTAATTCCTTACATGTAACAACAAATGTTTATGTATTGTATAATATTCAAGCGTGCCATTATTCCTATTCAATCTAGTAATAATGTAATAGTCTGTAATGTAATAGTCTGTAATGGCGGAAAACTAATCTTCACATTCACTATGATATTTACAAAGAAAGCCTTCACTCCTACAACCTCGAACTGAAAAGGTCGAGACAATCGTTCTTTTCCGAGATAATTAACAAAAATGTGAACAATGCACGCACTCTATTTGCCACAGTTGATAGACTGACTAATCCGCCTCTCTGTTTAGCACCTGAATTCCTCTCCACTGTCAAATGTAATGAGTTTGCTGCCTTTTTTACGGATAAAATTATTAATATCAGGCAGGCTATTAGTGGCTCCACACCAAGAAATGCTGTGACATCATCCTACCCGCAGATCTCCAGTTCGATAAATTTGTCCCAGTTCAGCGTTATCGACCACGACATCTTAGAGAAAACTGTGCAAGGCCTTAAATCATCTTCGTGCTGTCTCGATACCCTTCCAACAAGCTTTTTTAAAAGCGTTTATAACTGTCTGTCGTCGGACCTATTGCAAATAGTTAATAGATCCCTTGTGACCGGCACTTTTCCTGAGTCCCTGAAAACTGCAGTTATTAAACCCCTACTAAAAAAGCGCAGCCTTGATGCATCGGTAATCAGTAACTACAGACCAATATCTAATCTCCCCTTTATAGCCAAAATAATTGAAAAGGTTGTTTACCTACAACTCAATAGATTCCTAACCTCAAATGATCTCCTAGATAAACTCCAATCAGGCTTTCGCCCCCATCACAGCACTGAAACCGCGCTTACTAAAGTCATAAATGACATCAGAATGAACACAGACTCAGGCAAAAATTCGATTCTAGTGCTACTGGATCTTAGCGCTGCATTTGACACTGTTGACCACTCAATTTTATTGGACAGACTGGAAAACTGGGTTGGGCTATCGGGTACGGTCCTCCAGTGGTTCAAGTCCTATCTTCAAGACAGGAAGTACTTTGTCTCCATTGGCAATTACACATCTGACCTAACTAGGATGACCTGTGGGGTCCCTCAAGGATCCATTATGGGGCCCGTTCTCTTCAACCTTTATATGCTCCCTCTAGGCCTAATTATGCAAAAAAACAAAGTAGCCTATCATAACTATGCAGACGACACTCAGTTGTATATAACTCTTTCCTCAGCTGACTATGCCCCCATAGAATCATTGTGCCAGTGCATTGATCAAATAAATAACTGGATGTGCCAGAATTTCCTACAGCTAAACAAAGACAAAACTGAGGTCATCGTGTTTGGCCCCAAAGAACAAAGGCTTAAAATCACTGCATGCCTTGAGTCTCGATCCCTGAAGCCTAAGGATCAAGTCAAAAATCTTGGAGTTATTATTGATTCCGATCTCAACTTTAACTCCCACATTAAGTCAATTAGAAAATCTGCTTTTTATCATCTTAAAAATATAGCAAGAATTAGGGGATACATGTCCAGACAGGATCTAGAAAAACTAATTCACGCCTTCATTTATAGTAGGTTAGACTACTGCAATAGCCTTTTTTCTGGTCTCTCCAAAAAAGAACTTAGGCAACTTCAACTCATTCAGAATGCTGCTGCTAGAGTACTAACGAAGACTAAGAAAGCTGATCATATCACTCCAGTTCTTAAGTCCTTACATTGGTTGCCAGTGTGTCAGAGAATAGATTTTAAAATACTGTTATTAGTCTATAAATCACTCAATGGCCTAGGCCCAAAATACATAGCTGAATTGCTCCCACGCTACGAACCATCTAGAACTCTTAGGTCAACAGGGTCCAGCTTATTAACTGTCCCTAGGATCAAATCAAATCACGGGAAGGCTGCATTTACCCACTATGCTTCTGCTAGCTGGAACAAATTGCCTGAAGACCTCAGATCTGCCCCAACCTTACTTACTTTTAAAAATAGACTAAAGACTTTTATGTTTACCGTCGCCTTTAACTGCTGACAGCTACTATGCAAACCCAATGAGTCCTCTATAAGTTTTAGCTCTTTCTGCAACTGCTGCGCCTGCTGCCTATTGCACTTTTTTATACTCTTTTTTTTAAAGTTTTGTTGTGATGCTTTTAAATGTCCATTTTATTTCTTCTTTTGGTTTATTTTCCTGTAATACACTTTTTATACTCTTTTTTTTAAGTTTTGTTGTGATGCTTTTAAATGTCCGTTTTACTCTCTTCTTTTATTTTATTTCCCTGTCAACCATTTTATGTGAAGCACTTTGAATTGCCTCTGTGTATGAAATGTGCTATACAAATAAACTTGACTTGACTTGACTAGTCTTAATTTGAGTATAGAAGGTGATTCCCAATCGTGTGATGTTTTTGTCTCTCTGTTGTTTGTTGAGGACCGCAATGGAAATAAGCCAGTGCTTATTATAGCCAGGCTTTATTGTGTTTTTATCCTCAGTGATTGTCTGTGATCCCCTGTATCTTTGTTGACATTCACCAAATAAAGTCAATCAATCAATCAATCAATCAGTCAATGCTGCTTCGATGCTACTGACAGTACCAACCCACTCTCACCCCAACTCCTCACATACTGACTACAACACCCACAATGCCCTGCATGGTGGAGTCTAGGCTCTTTGCTGCTTCGATGCTACTGACAGTACCAACCCACTATCACCCCAACTCCTCACATACTGACTACAACACCCACAATCCCCTGCATGGTGGAGTCTAGACTAGACAGTACCAACCCACTATCACCCCAACTCCTCACATACTGACGACACCTGCCGTCACTTTTTGACGCACTGGCTACCCCTTTTTCCACATTTTTTGATGCACTCTACCCAACCGTTTTCATCATTTCTTTTGTCGCAGGTACAGCAACAAATGTTCACTGTTAGCTTAGCATTTAACATTTTTCCCGTTGGATAAATCATGACAAATAAATTTACAAACTCCCATAGCTAACGTTAATACAAAAAAAACCTCCTGTGCTGGCTGTGATCCTCTCTCTCTCTCTTCAGGTTTGTGGATGGTGGACAGCAGCATACAAACTTGATCTCTGTCGTTACTACAGGCGTGAATAACGCAGATCACCATCGCTATTTTCTAAGAGATCCTAACACAACAGAACTGCTAATAGACAAGAAAGATAACACACCTTACCTAGGCTGTCACTAGATGACAGCTACCACATGTCAACAATATGGCCGCGGCGAGCATGATGATGATGACGCTGATGGAAGATGATCTATTGACTTTGTTTTAATGATGGGACAAGGCTTGAGTTAAACCTACACTCATTCATCACAGCATCTCCATGCAGGAGGGTGCAGATGACTGACTAAATGAGGATCTGATAAGCAGATAGGCTGTCAGTGTTATCTCTAGTGTGAGAAGGAGCAGACAGGACGAGTGGGAAGGCTAGCATGCTACAGAGATACGCTATCTTCTCAGGATAACAGTATCAATAATAAGATCATTTCTTACAGTTTAAAAAAGGCACAGAGGAAAATCACTGCAACCAGAAGTGAAGATCACAGTCATCGCTCAGCGCTCCTCTGTCTTTTTGTGTTGTCTTTCTGTCGACGCAGTACCACACGCACTCACACATTTCACTCCCTACTGCCCACTAGTGGATGCATTGCCTAACATGATACCAAGGGGAAAGACACGTGGATGCTGAGCTCTTCTTACTTGCCTGAACACAAACACAGTTGTTTTAGTTGTAGCATGTGTGTCGTACGTACTGTATAACACAGTGTGCAGTCTGGACTTTGAGGTTGGCGTACACGTTGCACAGATTTGTAAAGTGTAAACCCGTGTGGGGAGAGAGCAGCTTGATCTCTCTCTTCCTCTTCTGATGCTCTCTCAAGTCTCTCTCCTCATTTGGTCTCTCTCTTCCACACTCTGCTGCTCTCTCAAGTATCTCTCCTCATTTGGTCTCTCTCTTCCTCACTCTGCTGCTCTCTCAAGTCTCTCTCCTCATTTGGTCTCTCTCTTCCTCACTCTGCTGCTCTCTCAAGTATCTCTCCTCATTTGGTCTCTCTCTTCCACACTCTGCTGCTCTCTCAAGTCTCTCTCCTCATTTGGTCTCTCTCTTCCTCACTCTGCTGCTCTCTCAAGTCTCTCTCCTCATTTGGTCTCTCTCTTCCACACTCTGCTGCTCTCTCAAGTCTCTCTCCTCATTTGGTCTCTCTCTTCCTCACTCTGCTGCTCTCTCAAGTCTCTCTCCTCATTTGGTCTATCTCTTCCTCACTCTGATGCTCTCTCAAGTCTCTCTCCTCATTTGGTCTCTCTCTTCCTCTTCTGATGCTCTCTCAAGTCTCTCTCCTCATTTGGTCTCTCTCTTCCTCTTCTGATGCTCTCTCAAGTCTCTCTCCTCATTTGGTCTCTCTCTTCCTCTTCTGATGCTCTCTCAAGTCTCTCTCCTCATTTGGTCTCTCTCTTCCTCTTCTGATGCTCTCTCAAGTCTCTCTCCTCATTTGGTCTCTCTCTTCCTCTTCTGATGCTCTCTCAAGTCTCTCTCCTCATTTGGTCTCTCTCTTCCTCTTCTGCTGCTCTCTCAAGTCTCTCTCCTCATTTGGTCTCTCTCTTCCTCTTCTGCTGCTCTCTCAAGTCTCTCTCCTCATTTGGTCTCTCTCTTCCTCTTCTGATGCTCTCTCAAGTCTCTCTCCTCATTTGGTCTCTCTCTTCCTCTTCTGATGCTCTCTCAAGTCTCTCTCCTCATTTGGTCTCTCTCTTCCTCTTCTGATGCTCTCTCAAGTCTCTCTCCTCATTTGGTCTCTCTCTTCCTCTTCTGATGCTCTCTCAAGTCTCTCTCCTCATTTGGTCTCTCTCTTCCTCACTCTGCTGCTCTCTCAAGTCTCTCTCCTCATTTGGTCTCTCTCTTCCTCTTCTGATGCTCTCTCAAGTCTCTCTCCTCATTTGGTCTCTCTCTTCCTCTTCTGCTGCTCTCTCAAGTCTCTCTCCTCATTTGGTCTCTCTCTTCCTCTTCTGATGCTCTCTCAAGTCTCTCTCCTCATTTGGTCTCTCTCTTCCTCTTCTGATGCTCTCTCAAGTCTCTCTCCTCATTTGGTCTCTCTCTTCCTCTTCTGATGCTCTCTCAAGTCTCTCTCCTTATTTGGTCTCTCTCTTCCTCTTCTGATGCTCTCTCAAGTCTCTCTCCTCATTTGGTCTCTCTCTTCCTCACTCTGCTGCTCTCTCAAGTCTCTCTCCTCATTTGGTCTCTCTCTTCCTCTTCTGATGCTCTCTCAAGTCTCTCTCCTTATTTGGTCTCTCTCTTCCTCTTCTGATGCTCTCTCAAGTCTCTCTCCTCATTTGGTCTCTCTCTCCCTCACTCTGCTGCTCTCTCAAGTCTCTCTCCTCATTTGGTCTCTCTCTTCCTCTTCTGATGCTCTCTCAAGTCTCTCTCCTCATTTGCTCTCTCTCTCCCTCACTCTGCTGCTCTCTCAAGTCTCTCTCCTCATTTGGTCTCTCTCTTCCTCACTCTGATGCTCTCTCAAGTCTCTCTCCTCATTTGGTCTCTCTCTTCCTCACTCTGCTGCTCTCTCAAGTCTCTCTCCTCATTTGGTCTCTCTCTTCCTCTTCTGATGCTCTCTCAAGTCTCTCTCCTCATTTGGTCTCTCTCTTCCTCACTCTGCTGCTCTCTCAAGTCTCTCTCCTCATTTGGTCTCTCTCTTCCTCTTCTGATGCTCTCTCAAGTCTCTCTCCTCATTTGCTCTCTCTCTTCCTCACTCTGCTGCTCTCTCAAGTCTCTCTCCTCATTTGGTCTCTCTCTTCCTCACTCTGCTGCTCTCTCAAGTCTCTCTCCTCATTTGGTCTCTCTCTTCCTCACTCTGCTGCTCTCTCAAGTCTCTCTCCTCATTTGGTCTCTCCACACTTGTTTCTTTGTTTATTAAAAAGGATCCCCATTAGCTGATGGTTAGGCCTCTCTCTCTCTCTGTGTGTGCCTCTCGCTCGCTCTCCCTCTCCCTCTCTGTGCCTCTCTCTCTCACACTCGGTCTCTCTCTCAACTCATTGTTCACTCACATTGTCCCATCTGTGAGTGTCTTTCACCTCAGCTCAGTTTCACTTGGTTGCAGTTGTGCCATCTTTCTCACTCAGAACATCACATCCTCTCTCTGTGTGTTTTCACTTTTCTATTGTGCTCTCAGTTCTCTCCTCGTTCACATCTTTCACTTCATGCTGTCTTCTCTCTCCTTTCAATCCCTCCTCTCATAACATCACATCTATCTGCATTTTATTTCTCTGCACTAGAGACTAAAGCGTATGACTATGAACACTTCATATCACCATTAGTGATCAATTAGTGACCAAAATTGTCCAGCTCATCAGTATTTCTGCGGTATTGTTAAAATGTGCTGAAAATGTAAAAAAAAAAAAAAAAAAAAAAAAAGTACTGATACACTGAAATCCTTTTACCAAGGCTGCTGTGCGCCTGCTGCATCTGGGAGACTGTTGCTAACTTTGGTTGATGGACAGTATTTTTTTTATATATCTTATTTTTCATTTTTTATATGCAATAAAGACACACAAGAACAAAAAAAAACAAAAAAAAAGACACACAAGCTCAGTCACAGGAAAGGAAAAGAAAGAAAAAGCATACACATATCAACATTACAACATCATAGTGAGGTGCTACCACGATATATATAATCCAGTGTGAGGAGTAAACGAGAGATCAGTTGGGTGAGTTACCCGTTGCCCCTAACCTCGTCCAAGTATGCCATAAATGGGTCCTAGATGGTAGAAAACTTCCTAAGTGAGTTGGTCCTCAGGAAACTGAGTCTCTCCATACGTATAACAGAAACCATGTCTGACAGCCATAGCTGAAAAGAAGGTGGGGAGGGGGACTTCCACTCCCTTAGGATGAGTCTCTTGGTGACGGTCGTCCCCTGCGTCAGAGACTGCTGCACAGCAGTAGGAAGGAGCAGAGAAGATTCAGAGCAGCTGAAGATGGCAAGTTCCGCCTCCGGCTGAAGGGTTACTTTATAGACCTTAGAGTACCAATCAAATATTTTGGACCAAAATGTAGATAATATAAAGGGCAAAACCAAAAGGCATGGGACAATGTCCCTTCTAACACCTGACACCTATCACAAAGTGGTGAAACCGAGGGGTAGATCTTGTGCAACTTAGACTTGGAATAATGAAGACGGTGAGTGACTTTAAATTGGATCAGCTGATGTCTGCTGTTGATTGAGCAGAGTTGGACCACAGATAAACTCCTGTCCCATATTAATTCTGATAAATCAACACCAAGTTCCTCCTGCCACACCTCTCTTATCCTCTCAGTAGGGGCTCTGATGCAGCCATCAAATACACACAAATCTAGAAATAAGATGCCTGGACTGGAGTCGGGGGGGGGGGGGGGGGGGGGGGGGGGGGGCTTAACAAAACATCAAAAAAGGCATGTTAATTTGGGATTACTTCAAAGTAGGGGTGTCACGATACACTAATTTCACGATACGATACGATACACAATATTGGGTTCACGATAACGATACGATACGATATTTTAACAATATTCTTTTTAACAAAAGTAAATCATTTTTATGTATTTATTTATCATTTATTTAACCATGTGAGTCCCGTTGAAATCAAAACCTCTTTTCAAGGGAGCCGGGGGAAAATACTGGAAAAATAGTCTTTCATTTGAAATACACAAAATACAAAACAAATGCTGTTTTTGGAAATTGTTATTATAATAACTAGAAAACAACATGGAAGATAATGCTTCTCTTGCAATAGAATGTGTCACACTGTCACAAACTAAATGTTTGTTGCATGGTGAAAGAAAAATTTGCCATGCCAGTAGTAGTCTACCCCCTCACTCATGCGTGTTGATTCTGCTAAATTTGTTCTATTATTATTCAGGAGAAAAAAAAAAAAAAATTACGATATCATTTTTTTCTGACGATACGCATATCGTGATGTTTCGATATCGCGATATATCGTGCGACGAAATATCGTGACACCCCTACTTCAAAGTCATGAATCCTGGATCGAACATGAGCTCTAACTTGTAGATATGTAAGCCGTTGATGGACAGTATTAAGGGTGTTTTTCAAAGCACTGTAATCACAGTAACACAGTAGTCACGGTGACATGGTTTGAATGATAATTAAGATTTGAAACAGTAATACTAACGGTCAGGAATTTCATCGCAGTTTATCATGAAAGCGGTCATGGTTACATCCCTATATGTATATTGTCTCTGTATCTGGCTATCACTCTGTCTGCTTTGAGCATAACTCACATTTCCTGTCTTTAAAGTGGCAGTAATCCAGTCTAACCTCCCCTCTCCTCTTCCACTACATCTGGTAATTGATTCAGTGTTTTACTCATAAGTATGATTGATTTGGACATTTTATTGCCTCGGGATCCATTTAGCCTTTATCTGCCATCAAATCAAGAGGAAGAATGAATAATGTATCAGACATTAAGAAGAGCAATATCATTAGATGGAGGACAGAATGATATT
Organism: Poromitra crassiceps; assembly: GCF_964638095.1. Lineage (NCBI taxonomy): Eukaryota > Metazoa > Chordata > Actinopteri > Beryciformes > Melamphaidae > Poromitra > Poromitra crassiceps. The sequence goes on along the minus strand of NC_139642.1, from coordinate 15,337,831 downwards.
ATTATCTCCGTGTGAGCTCTCTGGCGGTTTCCCATCCCCAGTTTGAACAGTGCAGGAATACCTGAGAGACCATTCTGTCTTGTGATGATGATGCTATGACACTGAGACATATGAGTTAGAACAGCCTCCAGTCACACTGCACAAGGCCCTGGCAGGTCCAGAGCATCCTCAGTGCTGGAACACTTTTGCACAATAGTTTCCACTGCAAGACATCAACTGTCTGGAAAGTTTGCAGAACATCTAAATCAGTGATGCTCACTACTTTCTCCATGAGAGCCACACTAGCCGGTCAAAGTCAAGAGGAGAGCCACTTTTACTGCAAAACCACACAGTAAGCGTTTGATTTAGTTTTTAGTTTATTAAATGATCAAATCAATGATAAAAAATTTAGAAGCAATGATAAAAATGTTAGAAACAATTATAAAAATCATAAAAACATTCAGACCGACTTTGCTTATCGTTAAAACTCCGACACTGGGACGCTGGTGACTTGATTGTTGCAGCTTGCGCATTTCTCGTTAACGACGAGGAAATGTAAGCTGCAACAATACGCCCTGTCACACCTGAAGCGCTCTGTTTCTGCGTCCCTGCCACTGACCTAATCCCTCCACGAGGCATTGGCTTGTTTGCAGTGTTGCCAGATACAGGTAGGCTATATGGTGAGTTTTAACCCCCATTTGGTGCTCCAAAGGGCCACAAACCTGGCAACCACGCAGTTTGTTTGACACCGCAGTGAGGGAATGGTTTTGACATGATTGTATTATTTCTATCAGCTGCGAGACGCCAATGAAAAAGTCTAGAGCCGCCATCGTCTCGCGAGCCACACAGAGAGGATCTAGGATCTAAATGAACAGGGTTCCATCACTTTTTGGTTGGTCGCCCTGCGAATGGTTCAATCGTACTTTTTCTTTTTTTGAGGGGCGGGTAGTTATCTCGAGTCCAAGTCGAGTCTCAAGTCTTCTGAGGACAAGTCTCAAGTCACTGTATGTGCGACTTAAGTGCACCTCGAGTCCAAGTCCCCATCTCCTGCTCAAGGACACTTTGACACGCAGCCCAGAGGAGGCAGCCTCGAACTAGGAACCTTCTGATGCCCAGACGACAGCTTTAGCTCCTGAGCTACGGCCACGTTGGCCTCATTTCTCACAGCCCAAGGTTGGGCCTTGGTGTGTGGCTCTGTGTGTGTGTGTGTGTGTGTGTGCGTGTGTGTGTGTGCATGTATTGTGTGTGTGTGTGTGTGTGTGTGTGTGTGTGCATGTGTGTGTGTGTGTGTGTGTGTGCACATGTGCCTGTGTGTGTGTGTGTGTGTGTGTGTGTGTGTGTGTGTGTGTGTGTGTGTGTGCACGTGTGCACGTGTGTGTGTGTACCCATCTGTCAGTGTAACGCATGGCCCCAGTCAGCAGCAGTCTCCTCTTCACAGGTCACTGGCTGTCTTGGTGAGAGCAGGACTGATCCAGCCGATTAGCTTCACAGAGATAGAGAGAGCAGCCAGTGACTTGCTGTGTAAGCTGCTGCTGCTGCTGCTCTGTCTGAGAAAGATGCCTCTAATATACTGTGCTGAGGGGGGAGGAGTCTCTAATATACTGTGCTGAGGGGGAGGAGTCTCTAATATACTGTGCTGAGGGGGGAGGAGTGTCTAATATACTGTGCTGAGGGGGAGGAGTCTCTAATATACTGTGCTGAGGGGGAGGAGTCTCTAATATACTGTGCTGAGGGGGAGGAGTGTCTAATATACTGTGCTGAGGGGGAGGAGTGTCTAATATACTGTGGTGAGGGGGAGGAGTCTCTAATATACTGTGCTGAGGGGGAGGAGTCTCTAATATACTGTGGTGAGGGGGGGAGTCTCTAATATACTGTGCTGAGGGGGAGGAGTCTCTAATATACTGTGGTGAGGGGGGGGGAGTCTCTAATATACTGTGCTAAGGGGGAGGAGTCTCTAATATACTGTGCTGAGGGGGAGGAGTCTCTAATATACTGTGCTGAGGGGGAGGAGTCTCTAATATACTGTGCTGAGGGGGAGGAGTCTCTAATATACTGTGGTGACGGGGGGGGAGTCTCTAATATACTGTGCTGAGGGGGAGGAGTCTCTAATATACTGTGGTGAGGGGGGGAGGAGTCTCTAATATACTGTGGTGAGGGGGGGGAGTCTCTAATATACTGTGCTGAGGGGGAGGAGTCTCTAATATACTGTGCTGAGGGGGAGGAGTCTCTAATATACTGTGCTGAGGGGGAGGAGTCTCTAATATACTGTGGTGAGGGGGAGGAGTCTCTAATATACTGTGGTGAGGGGGAGGAGTCTCTAATATACTGTGCTGAGGGGGAGGAGTCTCTAATATACTGTGGTGAGGGGGGGAGAGTCTCTAATATACTGTGCTGAGGGGGAGGAGTCTCTAATATACTGTGCTGAGGGGGAGGAGTGTCTAATATACTGTGCTGAGGGGGAGGAGTCTCTAATATACTGTGCTGAGGGGGGGAGGAGTCTCTAATATACTGTGCTGAGGGGGAGGAGTCTCTAATATACTGTGGTGAGGGGGGAGTCTCTAATATACTGTGCTGAGGGGGAGGAGTGTCTAATATACTGTGCTGAGGGGGAGGAGTCTATAATATACTGTGCTGAGGGGGAGGAGTGTCTAATATACTGTGCTGAGGGGGAGGAGTCTATAATATACTGTGCTGAGGGGGAGGAGTCTATAATATACTGTGCTGAGGGGGAGGAGTCTCTAATATACTGTGCTGAGGGGGAGGAGTGTCTAATATACTGTGCTGAGGGGGAGGAGTCTATAATATACTGTGCTGAGGGGGAGGAGTCTCTAATATACTGTGCTGAGGGGTGAGAAGTTCTCCAATATACTGTAGTGGGGGAAGCAGGGGCGACATTACAGAAACTTCCTAAATTCCAAATCCTATCCTAAATGATTGGTAACCATGGTAATTAGAGTTAGGACTTGATTTAGGAAAACACCCATTACAGAACAACAGCTCCTAAGTCAATATTCTCATCCTAATTTAAAATGGGAAAAGCGTATTACAGAAGCGTCCCAACTCCCCAAAATCTTAAAAAAGCTCTCCTAACTTTAAGATGCCAGCTATGCTGTCCTAACTAATTTACGCTATTTTCAACTGGAACAACAGCCATCTTGCATCTCGTTATAATGTATAGCCTACCTACCTACGTTATGGCTGCGCTGTTATTACATTTGCAAAACCAACAAAATGTCAACAGGAGCAATTTATTTGCCGAAAGGCTCATGCGGGACCCGAATGACGTTTTGCGTTTTGATGACAGAACGCTCGTTAATCGATACAGACCGCCCCGGGACATGATGCTGCAGCTAGCCGAGGAGCTGAGACCTGTGTTGGAGAGACCGACTAGGCGACACGGGGCTCTGCCGGTTGTAGTACAACTTACAAATGCACTTCGGTTTTTTGCGAAGGGAGATTTTCAAACTGAAGTGGCCGACGTATCCAAAATATCTCAGCCTGCTATGTCACGTAATTTAACTGAGGTAGCAACAGCCATCAGCAATTTGGCTGGAAGGAATGCCTGATGCGGCAGAGACGGTTTCTGCTATTTTAGCCCATTCCCTCTCTTTCACCTCCCGCGTGAGGGTGGCTGAAAACTTAACGAAAAGCACGTCTTTAACCTTTTCTACGGCGGTCACTAAGACCTCCAACTCATCTGCCTTGAAGTTAAATGCCCTTCGTTTTTGGTCCATTGCAATCTCAAAAATGTTCAACAACAACAACACACATCGTTAGCCTACTAGCTAATAGCAGGCTACTAGCGCTCCTACTTCCCCTGCGAGTTGAGAAAGGAGGAGGTGTCTGTTGCTAGTGGTTGCTAGGGTAACAGACAGAAAAGTTGATAACCGATGCTGGATGAGTATTTAGGATTTCCTAACAAGACATAAGATAGGATTTAGCAAGATAAGATAGGATTCCTAAAGTTAGTTAGGATTTGCTTCTGAAATACGAAATCAGAAAAAATAATAATAATATACTGTAGTGGGGGGGCAGGTTAGGTGTGACTGTAATTTGTCATCATATCGTTGGCTGGAGTCTTGGTGCAGCTGGTGTTTGAAGACGCTTGTTAAAGTGGAAACTTACATCCAGCCAGGCTTAATTATATATAGAGCGCTTTTAACAAAACAGCATTGTCAGCAAGTGTTTCACAAGAACGCACATGAGATGAAAACAAGGACAAACATGCAACAGATAGAAGAAGTAACTCCAAGAAACAGGGCCAGAGCGTGTGTGTGTGTGTGTGTGTGTGTGTGTGTGTGTGTGTGTGTGTGTGTGTGTGTGTGCGTGTGTGCGTGTGTGTGTGTGCGTGTGTGTGTGTGCGTGCATGCCTGTGTGTGTGGATGTGAAAGCCAGTCCAAAGAACACTTAAAACTTTTTAGCTAAAACTTAAAAAGTGATGATGTTCTGCACTTTGCATTTCTGGGCCTTTTCTGTACGTTTGAGATGAGAGAGAAAGAAAGTCAGGTGGTTGTAGTTATTATTATGACCACATCACAATTCCAGTGGGAACAAATTGTCCAGAACGTCGGGGAGTTCTGCTGCTACAGAAACGTCTTTCCAGACGGCTTATTAAGCAGTTTGAGCTAACAGTCAGCTAGCCTGCAGCAGCAGCATGACTCTTTGATGTGCTTTTAATCTGTCTTTTTTTATTTAGTTGGAATACACTGGAGTTGTATGGCTGCTGGGAGATGGCTGCGTCTGGCAGGAGACTTGCTGGCAAAACAAAATCATTGCTGATTCTGTTATTTTCATGGGGTTAAAGCAATGCATTAAGAAAACACCAGCCAGAACATGTCATCCGTTTTTCACTAAGGATGTGTTATGACTGCTTTTTGCAAATACATTTAGACTATACTGTACATAACAAGGGGAGACTACTACTCGTCTGACCAAACCGGAGATAACACGGCTGGGGCTTGAACCTGCGACCCTCGGGTTGGTAGTAGGCGAGGGAATAGCCCGCTACACCACCCAGACGGACGCAGCCATTTCTCTGGTGTTTGTGTCTTTGACTGTTAAACAGATGCATGTTTGTGGGAGGCACTGCTCATGGATTAAGCAGCTACTGAAGAAGACGTTTACAGCTTCTCTTCTGCTAAGATGGAAGTGTTCAACTTCTGGCGCTTGATGCTAAAAACAGGCTAAGCTCCGGGCGCTGCTGTCTGGAATGGAAACAGAGTGATTCTGCATTGAATGGAAGAAGAAGTATTTGCAAGCAGTGTGAAGAGAGCTTGTGGAGGACTGAAGGCTTAAGTCTGGATCGAACAGCAACTCGTCCTCCCTGATCCTGTCTGCACTGACGTGTTGCTGGATAGAGACGCTTTGTGTGCGCTTGTGCTGCGAGGCTGTGCTTTACTAAGTCACACGCGAGTTGTCGACGTTCCATTTAAACAATGGGGAAAGCAGCCAGGGTTAGCTCTAGCCTAGCTAGCCGTTGTTAGCAATAACAGTTGATAACAAGGCATTTCATGGTGTTTTGTGGATACAAACATGTCCCCAGATAGAAGTTAGACAGTACTGTATGACTGATTTAATAAGCCACAAAAAAGACAGAAGTGCTAATAAACAGTTTTTTACTACGATATTAACTACTGTTGATGCGCGGAGCAGCCATCTTGGATTTTTGAGGTTGGGGCGTGAGGCCTCATTAATGATACATCGTTTCAACCGCCCGCAACCCATCCGCTATTAATCAGAATGTTTATTTTTATGATCCTGTCCGCCCGCGGGGCGGGATATCCGCGGTCAGCGCGGTTATAACTGCGGCCCGCACATCACTAACAGCTACTAATAAAAGTTACAACTAAGGCAGAACATCAAAAGACATTCTGCCCGACACAAAGTGAAATAAGGGTTATTTGTTTAGCCTTGACTTAATACTGTTTTTTCCCCCTCATTTCTTCTCCCAAAATAAATGATTCACAACTGATGATTGTAAAGGTAATATTTGCTCTGTTGTCAGGGCTCGCTGCCTCTGTCCCTCCTGCTTCTGGTTGCTTGTGTGTCTGGTGATCTAGAAATGGAAGCTTAATCTAGCGTTACACTCATTATACTGTAGGTTGCTACAGATGAGAGCAGCTAAACAACTCAAATGTAGAATAGAAGAACGTAGATTATGATTTTATATATATATTATTATTATTATTATTATTCATCAGGCTATTCCAGCCTGATGAAGACCCAGTGTGGTTGAAACGCGCGTAGCGTTTTATTTGCCCGTGTACCCCTTTGAAGATATATTCTGTCTGTAACACTGCTGTGTACACGAATATATTACTTCGGGATTAAATACTACTTTTGTAAAATTCAAGGAGCTCCCTTCTCAATTTTATATATATATATATAAACAGGGGGCGCTCGTCTGATATATATACACTCATATGGCAGGAAAACATTGGAAAGCGCTCTCCGTCTTACCTCCCCCCCACACACACACACACGACTTATTCACTTAACAGCCGTTAATGGAAACACAGCGGATTGGATTTTTAAAGGTCCCAATTCGTGCAGCTGTAACCTCTTAAAAACGTGTGTCTCTGGTCCATAAAACATGATTCTGGATTAATTTGTCGAAAATATAGCAACCCCGTTTGTTGTGACGGAGTTCTCACTTCCTCATCTCGTCGCTTCCCAAGAACGGTCTGTTTCTATAATATATTCAGAACTAACAGTTCCCATTGGCCGCTGAGGGAGAGCCCGCCCCAGGCTCCCAGCGGCCAATCAGATTAGCGTCTGTGGACCAGCACGCTAGGTTGCGAGTTATCGTTAACTTAACGGTTACTACGCTAAAGAGGACATCTCAAAATGCCTAGACTTACCGAATGCACCTCTGCAGTTGCTGGATCACGTACAGTTGGCGTCGCTCCAGCTAGAAGTGTTAATTTTGTGGCTATAGACAAAATGGTGCAGGTAGCTTGTGTGAGAGAGACCCGCGCAGTATGCGTGAGGAAGCTCGTGACGTCCCAATCCCCCTCTGGGCAAACGAAGCGTTTGGGGGTGTGGCTTGAAGGAGACTGCAGGGGGAAGCTGGATAGGGACAAATCCAACTGTGGCAGTTCTGAGCGTGTGACCACTCATTACAGGGAGGGCTGACAGCAGTATATATGCATTTACAAGTAAAAACAGCTTTTGCACGGAATGGGACCTTTAAGATTGTGCGACTTTTCAAAAGTTTGCTTAGAACTTGAGCAAAACCTGAATATAAAACGTGACTACAGTTTCCCTCCTCCTCCTCCTCCTCCTCCTCCTCCCCCCCCTCCTCCTCCGCCTCCTCCTCCTCCCCCCCCTCCTCCTCCGCCTCCTCCTCCTCCCCCCCCTCCTCCTCCTCCTCCTCCTCCCCCCCTCCTCCTCCCCCTCCTCCTCCTCCTCCTCCTCCTCCCCCCCCTCCTCCTCCTCCTCCTCCTCCTCCTCCTCCTCCTCCTCCTCCTCCCCCCCTCCGCCTCCTCCTCCCCCCCCTCCTCCCCCTCCTCCTCCTCCCCCCCCCCTCCTCCTCCTCCTCCTCCTCCTCCTCCTCCTCCTCCCCCCCTCCGCCTCCTCCTCCTCGCCCTCCTCCTCCCCCTCTCCTCCTCCTCCTCCTCCTCCTCCTCCTCCTCCTCCTCCTCCTCCTCCTCTAAATGACAGTTAGCTGTGTGCTGTGGTGTGCGACACCTTATAATCCCCCCACATCTGAGAGCCGTGCTAATGGTTCCTAATCCGTCCCTTTGAGAGAGTGAGAGAGAAGAAAGATGATGTGCTGCTCCTCATTTGTCACAGGAAGGGAAAGAGAGTACAACATATTCTAGAAGGGACATTTTCGTGCGTGAACACGTGTGTGTGTGTGTACCCTTGTGTGTGTGTGTGAGAGTGTGTGCATGTGTACACTTGTGTGTGTGTGTGAGAGAGAGAGAGAGAGAGAGAGAGAGAGAGAGAGAGAGAGAGAGAGTGAGTGTGTGTGTGTGTGTGTGTGTGTGTGTGTGAGTGTGTGTGTGTGTGTGTGTGTGTCTGTGTGTGTGTGTGTGTGTGTGTGTACTAGGGATGTGCGCGACTAGTCGTTTAATCGTTTAACCGCCTACTCATTTATTAACCGTTTAGTATTTTACTAGTCGGTTAAACACTGCATCTTGTTCTTCACGCCTCTGCCTCGTGGTAAACAGGCTGAGCAGCATCTAACTCTGAATTAACTAATAATTTAGCCAAGTGTATGTAACATACCAAATAAAAGCAAACGGCAATGTCTAATTGTAATTGTCATAAAAATAGCTCACACAATCATGCAAGACACGTTGGAACTCCATCCTACAACATTATTCATAATAAATGCCATGCATTGGCAAACGTATCAGAATTTTTTTTCTCTTTCATTTGTTCACCTTTATTCAGTCAGTTGTTGTTACATCAATATAATTTAAATTAACAGCTTGTACTGAATGTTTGGGCTAAAATAGCTCCTAAATACACAAACATTTGCATTTTAAACTTTTTATTTAATATGTATATTAAATTGCGAGTTTTCTTGCTTATAGACAGGGCCCGAAATTAACTTTTTGACCCACCGGCCAGTGGCGGGTAGATGGAAAAAATCTACCCGCCAAGCATATTTCTTACCGACCAAAAAAAAAACGCATTTTTGTGTCACATATATCCATATACGTATATAAAAATGTTTCTGTATATTTCAAATAGATAAGGTATTACGTTGAAGAATACACACTTAAGTAAGAGGCCAGAGTAAAATTTGAAGCAAATTATTTTAATATATTGATTGTTGATTAATCAATACATGTCAAGTCAATCTTGAGCTTAAATTGTTGTAACCTAATATTAAAAATCAGACTCCTCACTCTCTACCCTCTTTGCAGGATTTAACAGAACAGAAGTACATTTGAAGGTTTTGTAAACATAACTCCTCAGACTCCTCATCCTCTCTCTACTTCTCCTCTTTGCAGGATTTAACAGAACATAAATACATTTGAAGGTTTTGTAAACATAAAACTCCTCAGACTCCTCACTCTCTCTCTGAGTCTCTCTACTTCTCCTCTTTGCAGGATTTAACAGAACATAATACAATGTGAACTAGGTTTTGTAAACCTAACTTAAACCTCCTCAATCATGTCCTCATCAGAGTCCACAATCTCCACCCTCTTTGCCCGGTCACGTCCGTCCATAAAGTCCGCTCCTACTCCTACATCCCAGTCTTGCCTTCTTTCCAATGGCATGTACAGTCCGAAACAGCATCTTCATTTTGGTGCTGGTCTGCTCTGATATTGGCTGTTAGCCTAGCCAGCCACAGAGGGTCTTGAGAGGAGAGGCTCAGATTGAATCCGGGACACAGACATGCAGCCAATGTGACACTGGATCTGTTCATGGTCACGAACGGCTTCCAGCTTCATTGATTTACTACCGATGACAAACGTGTTGTTTCTATTTTTTTTGGCATACTTGCGGCACACGGAACAACTCATCACTACAGCCCCAGCATCATACTGTAGCCAGTCTCTTGAAACACCACTATCGCCAAACTTCCACTCCTCTCAAAACTTTCTTTTGTTGGGCTCTCGCTGCCGCTTCATCCTTTTCGTCGGAGAAAGCCGCGGTGGGTTTTCTTTTTAGCGGCCGGCTTACTCCCTCGATATGGTTCCACATTGTAACCCATTTAACGTTAAATCAAGCTAACGTTAGCTTAGCTAGCAGGCGGACCGGCGTAACGTTAGCTCCCTGCAGATGGCCACGGCCAGTCAGGACAGAAGAGTAGCGGACGTGACGTCAGTAAACAAGCCAAAACAAGCCCTAAATGAGGCCGGAGATGACGCGCAAGGAGAGATTGGGGGCTGCAATAAAGGCGACTGTCGAAAGACCAGAACACACCGCAGTTTTAATTATTTTACATGACTATTTTGTTACCCGCCACGTGGCGGACAGCCCTTTTATGTCACTCGCCAAAGCTAAAATATGCCTGCCAATGGCGGGTGGCGGGCTCTAATTTCGGGCCCTGCTTATAGACTAGTCGCAAATACAATTTGAGACTAGTCGGCGGGGAAATTAGTCAAAATTCCCATCCCTAGTGTGTACAGTAGCAGTGTGTAACAGACAGAGATATGAGAGCAGGATCTATCAGCAGGCTCTTCTATTAAGAGTGTACAGCTGCAACCTGTGTTATAATAATGACCCTCAACACTGCAGGCAGCCCACTATACACTCTACCTGCTGACAATGACTCTGTGTGTGTGTGTGTGTGTGTGTGTGTGTGTGTGTGTGTGTGTGTGTGTGTGTGTGTGTGTGTGTGTGTGTGTGTGTGTGTGTCTGTGTGTGTGTGTGTGTGCGTGTGCACGTGTGTCTGTGAGAGAGTTACAACCTATCAGACTTAAGTGTGAAACATGGCTGTGTAAATGGGCTGACAGCCAGCTGACTGACTCTGACATGTGGACAGACGTAGAGACAGAGGACAGCCAGCTGACTGACTCTGACATGTGGACAGACGTAGAGACAGAGGACAGCCAGCTGACTGACTCTGACATGTGGACAGACGTAGAGACAGAGGACAGCCAGCTGACTGACTCTAACATGTGGACAGACGTAGAGACAGAGGACAGCCAGCTGACTGACTCTAACATGTGGACAGACGTAGAGACAGAGGACAGCCAGCTGACTGACTCTGACATGTGGACAGACGTAGAGACAGAGGACAGCCAGCTGACTGACTCTAACATGTGGACAGACGTAGAGACAGAGGACAGCCAGCTGACTGACTCTAACATGTGGACAGACGTAGAGACAGAGGACAGCCAGCTGACTGACTCTAACATGTGGACAGACGTAGAGACAGAGGACAGCCAGCTGACTGACTCTGACATGTGGACAGACGTAGAGACAGAGGACAGCCAGCTGACTGACTCTAACATGTGGACAGACGTAGAGACAGAGGACAGCCAGCTGACTGACTCTAACATGTGGACAGACGTAGAGACAGAGGACAGCCAGCTGACTGACTCTAACATGTGGACAGACGTAGAGACAGAGGACAGCCAGCTGACTGACTCTAACATGTGGACAGACGTAGAGACAGAGGACAGCCAGCTGACTGACTCTAACATGTGGACAGACGTAGAGACAGAGGACAGCCAGCTGACTGACTCTGACATGTGGACAGACGTAGAGACAGAGGACAGCCAGCTGACTGACTCTAACATGTGGACAGACGTAGAGACAGAGGACAGCCAGCTGACTGACTCTAACATGTGGACAGACGTAGAGACAGAGGACAGCCAGCTGACTGACTCTGACATGTGGACAGACGTAGAGACAGAGGACAGCCAGCTGACTGACTCTAACATGTGGACAGACGTAGAGACAGAGGACAGCCAGCTGACTGACTCTGACATGTGGACAGACATAGAGATGATTTGAGGGTCCAAACCGCTTTGAGCTCAACAGACAGGAGGAGCTCAATCGGCCAAAATGAAAGCGCTGAGCAGAAGGTAGTACTTGTTTCATCATCACAAAGCCTGCAGCATTTCAATACCTGTGCACTCAACGTTCCACCAAAATTGCTCCCAAAGCATCCATATGTGGGTGAAATTCTGTCAATGAGGTTTTCAGATACACATTTGTGGCGCCCTCTATGGGTCGGGCTCAAAATGCTTTTGTAGACCTATTCCCTAACACAGACTGAAGTTACCTACCAAGTTTTCTGAAGATTGGACACATGGTCACTGAGTTATGGCCTATATTTGCTAAGCCCCGCCCCTTCACAAATATAATCACAAAGGATGGGCTTAGCAGATATTAGAGCCTGACCGAT